>NW_024883063.1:0-140904 GCF_019059575.1 Amphibalanus amphitrite | reverse complement strand
GGAGATAGAGAGAGAGAGACGAGAGAGAGATGAGAGAGGAGAGAGAGAGAGAGGAGAGAGAGAGAGAGAGGCAGAGAGGCTGCCGAGGGCGGATCGTGCCCGTCTATCGCGCTGGCCCGCGGAGGAGGCGGCTGAAATCAGCTCTCTATTGAATTAGCGTGGCCGCCAGCGGGCGATCTGAGCGGAGAGGCTGGCTGATTGCCCGGAGAGGTAGGACCAGCGAGCGAGAGTGAACTCTGGCCACAACTCTGGCCTGGCGCCAAACGAGGCAAACATTTGAACTGCGTCCAGCGACCACAATGACGATTAGCAACTTTTGGGATGATAGGGACCTTCATCAGTAGCTTCACTTACTCTACATACATACTCAAGAAGCGAATCTGTCCCAGACCAGACGAGTGTCTGCCCTTTTGCAGTTTAGCCAGCAGCTTCGGCAAGGAACAGCCGCTGTAAAATAATTGCCAGTTGGCAGCTGCCGCGCCAGCGCCGCAGCTACCCCTGTAACACCTACAGTGCGGTCCTGTCCAGCCCAGCCCTCGGGCGGTGGGCAGGCGTTCTCAACTACTGCGGCTCTGAGCCCTCGGGCGCTGAACAGGCGTCCACAGTGGGCCGGTCGGCCGCCGACGCCCTCCATACATAACACATGCGCGGTCGACGAGTGGCCGTCCCGCCGCCGGCCGGACTAGTAACGTGGTCTGCGAGTTTCACTTTCAGTCCGTTTGTGTTTCAGAGGTGTTGTTTTTATTATGGCTGCTTATTAAGATGAAAACTACAGCTGGTACTTGTCTCCAGAAAACATAATCTGCTTTGGAAAGTGACTACTACTGCGCTTGTTAGTACACAGCGAGATCCGTGTGATGGTATCACCTGTCATATATGTATGTAGGTGTTACTCTGTGGCGATTTTGTCCCTGCCACTCCGGTACAGCCCGGACTCATTTCTCCGGCTCAGTGTCCGTCAGTCCGGAGCGGCTGGTTTCCTTTTTGTGCCTATCGCGGCGTGCACGCTCCGTGTCGCTGATCCCCGTCCGGCGCCCGTCACAGCGCACGAGCGCACGTTTCCGGTCGGAGCAGTGAGTCAGCGGCGCGCCCGCTCGGAGCGGAGAACCCGGACGGACGAACCGGACAGACTAGCCCGAACCGGACCGACCGCCACCCGCACGGGCCACCCCGTATATACGCACAGACAAACCGCACAGACCTACCAACCTCCCCGAACAGACCGACCAACCACACCGGAATGACTGACCAACTACACGGGTCTACCATCGTATGTACACTCGGGGGCAGATTGATGTTCTACAACTCTTTATCCACCGGGTTCCTATGGCTCAGCATTGGCAGCAGCCGCCTGGTACCGGTAGACTGTGCCGCTTCACTTACTTGTCAAGCGGCACAGCCTACCCACACCGTATGCCACCGGTCTGGGTCGGTGGCTGGAAGGCGATGTGGGCCGCCTGTGACGTCAGCGCAGCGGTGAGGGCCGAGCCCGGAGGCATGGCTCGGGTCGGCGCGGCGCGGCGGCTGGCGAGGGCTGGGGAGTGAGGTGGGGTGGGAGCACGGACCATTGCGCGGCTGAGCGAGTGTAGTTAACTTTCGCGTCTCAAGGCGCCAATTATTCTACCTAACAATTGTGCTTAAGCAGTTGTTAAAATGTCCTATCCCCAAGACAGCACCTATCATCATACTTGCCATGCACATTACGACACACTTAAACGTGGCATTGGGACAGCCGATAGAATTTATATCACACGTGCATCGAGTTGCGGAGCTACATTGTTTTTAACAGATAAGTATTAAGGCCTTAATTGAGCTCATTGGTGTCTATTATTTTGCACAGCAATCGTCCAGAGCCGTGGGAACTGGGGTTTTGGATAGCGCGGCGTCCCAACTTTAAGCAACTCTTACTGTTCCTCTAATGTGTGGTCGCAGCCACCAATAGCAAACCGTTCCATCTAGGAACAAATAAGTCGCGCACCTGGGACGGTTCGAACCGGGTTTCTCCAACCGGTCACCCTACGACGCTAGCGTGTATCCACTGAGCTGCCGAAACCAGCGACCACTCTCCGCGGTCAAACGCGATCAAATGTCACAATACTGTCATTGGCGGTCAGCGGGTGAATGTCATTTTGTTTTGTGCAGACGAGGACCATTCTCGGTAGCTCAGTGGGTGAACGCTCGTGTCGTGAATTGGCCGGTGGCAGAAGCCCGGTTCGAACCCCCCTGAGTGGCCGACCTTTTGGCTCCTAGTTGGAACGGTTTGCTATTGGGGGCTGCGACCACATATTAGAGCAACAGTAATAATCGCTTTAAATTGGGGCGTTGGCTGCGGCACTACTCATAACCCCAGTTCCCACGTCTCTGGACGATTGCCGTGCGAAACAATAGAGACCAATCTGCTCAATCAAGGCCTTAATACTAATGTGTTATACAAAATATAGCTCCGCACCTCGATGCACGAGTGACATAAGTTCTATCGGCTGTCCCATTGCCACGCTTAAGTGTGTCGTAATGTGCATTGCAAGTATGATGATAGGCGCTGTCTTGGGGATAGGACATTTTAACAACTGCTTTAGCACAATTGTTAGGTAGAATAATTGGCGCCTTGAGACGCGAAAGTTAACTACACTCGCTCAGCCGCGCGATGTCCGTGCTCCCACCCCACCTCACTCCCCAGCCCTCGCCAGCCGCCGCGCCGCGCCGACCCGAGCCATGCCTCCGGGCTCGGCCCTCACCGCTGCGCTGACGTCACAGGCGGCCCACATCACCTTCCAGCCACCGACCCAGACCGGTGTCATACGGGTGGGTAGGCTGTGCCGCTTGACAAGTAAGTGAAGCGGCACAGTCTACCCGTACCAGGCGGCTGCTGCCAATGCTGAGCCATAGGAACCCGGTGGATAAAGAGTTGTAGAACATCAATCTGCCCCCGAGTGTACCCAGACCCCGCATTGCGGCTTGCGCGGCCGGGTCAGGCCACAGCCAGCTTAGGTCACTATTACAGACAGATAGTAGATAGTACTACAGATAGTAGACGACAGGTCATTCGGTTCGCGGTTATTTTCCTCTCATGTTTTGGTCCGTCCAAATGTCGCGGACCCGCGGTAGTTCCTCCAGGCCTTTGGGTGGTCCCTCCAGGCCTTCCTATGGTCCGCCTTGGTCTCTGAGTGGCCCGTTCCGGTCTGTGATGGTCCGTCCGGATCCCCTCCCCGTCTCCCAGTCCGGTATCGGCCGGGCAGATCGCCCGGGTTCGACCTATTCCGGTCTATTCCGGTCTACGCTCAGTCTCGTACCGCAGCTCACTGGACTGCAGCGGGCTGCACCGCCGGTTTCCGCCGCAGGTGTGTGACGCAGGGCGGGCGCTCTGCTCTCTGGTGACAGCGGCGGTGACCGGCAGCCAGTCAGCTAAAGTGAAAACACCACGCGACACGCGGGGAGCCGGGGCGGCGGGGCACGCGGCTGGCGTGACTGGGCCGAGCGGCCGCCGAGCCGCTTCTGCTCTGTGTCGCGAGTGTGGAGCTCTGCGCCGTAAGAAACGGTGCTCTTCAGATCCAGGCTACGAACTTGAGACGAGACTTGAGAACCAAACAACAGGCAGAACGCTACCGTTGATATTATCTTGATAAACACTTATCAATGTGCAGCACCCGAGCAAATGCAAGCAGGAATAACAGAGCCGCAACTAGGGAAATAACTACAAAGCCGTACCTACTCGAGTTTGTCGACAGCGCAGTTACGTTCTAGGTTTCACCAATGAGCTCCGTATGAAGGTAGAAATGGCAGAGTTACGCAAGGCACGCACAATATCTATCACCTGCGGTGTTCGACGCTCCCTGGAATGTTCACACTCCAGTCGCCAGGGGGGATCAGTCTAACGCATCGAGCGGGATGTCGACATTGGAAAACAATAGGTGATTGCGGTGATGTAAGCGGGATATTAGCTGTACGGCCACATGGACTGTTGGCCTGTGATCACTCCCATCAGAAGTCACCCGTGATGATGAGTGATAATAGCCTCAACTAGTACCCATTGAAAGCAAAACGAAAAACCGCACAAATTGTATCATTGTAGCGATAAGAAATAAAGTCAAGCTGTACATATTACATCAATGGTATCACGAGTCTGACAATTATTCATAAGATCGTAAGCGCAATCGTCAAGTCCTGACTTTTGACTCTGAACAATGTTAAATCAAGGACGTCAAGCAACCGTGCGACGAAGTATCACAATTCACAGTGACACCGATTGCTGTTTGTTAAACTTAATCCTTTTTTATTCTTTTTCAGGCGTTTTAAGCGCGATGAGGAGGTGGTCTGCTACAAGGAGCTCGGCTGTTTCCGGGACAGCGGGCCCTTCGACTACCTGGACATGCTGCCATCGCCGCCCGAGGAGGTACGAAGGCTCAAACGGGCTCTCCTACCCAAACTTACGCAATGCGATTATAAACGTTCATTTATGTCATTGACATATTTTACTCATTAAATGTTATCCATAACATTTCTTTACTGGTGCCTTATTGTGATGACTTCTCAAGAATTTCGCTCGAGTTCCATGGCATATTCACTATTTCCGTTCATAACCGCTGCCCCTCCCGTTGTTTCAGATCGGCACCACGTTCATGTTTTACGGGCCGACCAACAAGCACCTGGCGCAGGTCATCCCGTACCGGCCCGGCCCCCTGGACATCAGCCGCTTCAACGGCTCGCTGCCCACCAAAGTCATCATCCACGGCTTCGGCAGCAGCTGCAACCGCGTCTGGGCGCACGAGATGCGCGAGGCGCTGCTCTTCACGGTGAGTCCGCCTTCCTCGGCCGGGCCCTGTTCATAGAGCGCCGCTCGCAATGCCCTCCCGCTCGGCCGGGCCTTGAGCGCCGCTCATTGTCATGATGTGTTGATATGTTCCCCCACTTTATAGAGAGTGCCAGGTATAATAATTTTGCCTGCCCTTGTCTACATAATCATAAATTGCCTGTCTCCTAAGAAAGCTGCCCGGGTTCGATTTCCGAGCAAAGCCGGTTGTCATGGCAACGTCGCACAAGATTAGAGTTCCAGCTAGCTTTTCGCTCACAGGCTATGGCGCTTGTCTCACTGCTGGTAGCCAACTAGCCTGTCCGTTTACATTACAAGACCATCCGACAGGCGCGCCATTGTCCTCGCGGGACGTCAGTGGGCCATTGCGTGCACAGTCGCGTGCTGTTTGCGATATGCGTCACTCACGTCCCGGGTCGTGGCCAGCGTTAAGGGTCAGCCGCAGTAGGACCTCCGGCGGTGCGGTGGCGTAACTCCCAGTCGGGTCACAGTTACGTCGACCGAAGCCGGACCCTCGGCAGCTTATCGTATGACACGGAGAAACCCAGCAGCGCCGGGCCCAGGTCCCGACGCGAAAGGCAGCTCACCGCTGATATGCAGGGGCACGGAATAGATATTTGAGACGTGAGCTGCTTACTGTGTCTCGGATTCTCGTGTAATCAAAATGATAAATAATTGAATTCTCATGTTTTCTTACTCTCATGTTCAACTCTTTCGCCGAACCTCCGAAATGAGAAATGAAGTTATGTCTATGCATTGATGTAAAAGAAGCTGATAAGATGCTGATGTAAAATGTTGTTATACTGAGTTACACGCCAGCAAGAACTATAAGCTCTGCATTATTTGCACGCCAAAGGAGGTGATTTATCTGATGCATCATATCACTGCTCGGCTGAGAGAGCAAGAAATCCCAACAAGTAAGCAAGTGAGAGCGAATAAAGCCCGTCATACCATGCACAGCTAACTTCAAGCTGAGGTGTGACAATCTAGAGATCTGAAGACACTCTGGTCTGAAGATCTGAAGACACTCTGAAACAATGACGACATTGTAATGGGTGCACTCGGGATCACTCACGTAAGAACACTAATCAATCTTCATTATCAAAGTACCAGAACGATCTACCTCGGTCCAAGCTACTGGGCTGTGCTCAGTTTCGGTCCAATCTTCCCCGGTTCGACTTCCATCAGTCCGATATACATCCTGTTCCATCGTACTCTGCACTCCCGTCTAAGTCTGTCCCGGTCATCCTAGAGCCATCATATAGGTACTCGTACTGTTCTATGTTCTATTCAGTTGCCGCACTAGTGCTCGGATAGTTTTGATCTCCCGGCTAGCGCACTAGCGACCAACTCGCTAGAGCCTGCAGGCCACCATCCGCCCGCATTAGGCTGCCGCCCGCTCAGGCAGCGTGGGTGCTGACGGCTTCCGCATGCTTCTTGTGCAGTTACTAGCACGGGACTGGGCAGCCAGTCGAGGTCTGAAGCTCAAGCAGCTTTGGCTAGTTGCTGACGTCATTCGCTTCCGCCCAGATACGGTGCATCGTAGCTGGTTTTACGTCATAGCCTTCCTCGGCTTGACGACTTGGAACAGCTGCCCCAGCAAGTGTTGGTTCTGTCGTATGTTAATCCATCGCTTATATGCATTGATGATCTCATCAAATGTGTAGGTAATTGTGCAAGCTATTAATGATCTGATTTGTTTGTCGTTGAGAACATAACATTATTAGGTGATGCAAAAGAGATCCAACACTGTTGATTTTTTCAATGGAATGAATTTTGTCCCGGATGGCGCGAAACACTTCTCACTTTCTTATATAATCATATTTTATTTTGGTTAAGCCAGTTCCAGCCGTTATCATGGTCCAGACGACCTGTGACACTTCATGAGAGCCAGATGAATAGTACGAATCCTATACGTTCCGGCGGAGTTTGTTGTTGTGACGTTACACTGGCGTCACTGGGCCCCCGTGACGGCGTCACGGCTGATTTCGTGCCGAGAGAACGGTTCAAATTGAGCACGCATCAGTGATAACGCCAGGTGTTTGCCTCGCTGAGGCTGAATCAAATCGAAACTGGTTCAGCTCTCTGGCTCAGAGACTTGTGATTGGCCGATACAAGGTCATTGCAAGGTCATTGTTAGGTCACTGAATGGTCAATGTGATTTTTTTAGCTTGCTGTGAGGGGCCTCAGTTCACTGACAATCAGGCCACTGTAAGCTCATTAAGGCCACTAACAGCCTAAGAGATCATTGTAAGATTCTATTAACCCGCGCCCCGCTGGGGGGGGGGGCAGAATCTGCCCCCTACCGCTTTTCGCTAATAACTTCTTAACGCGTTACGCCAGCGACGTCAAACTTTCAGTACCTTATCATACATCAATTTGACACGTTCCCTGAAAATTTGAGCAAAATCTGTCGGAATTTTTTTTTTGAGAAATTGACGTTTTAGTGACGTCATGTTCACCATTTTCGCCTCAAAAACGGCAAAATTTCAAAGGCGCTAACATCTTCATTTTTAACACGCGCAGTGGAAGGGTTGCGAGTACTATGCCCAGTGGAAGGGGGGGGGGGCGGATGTCGCCCCCCCCCCCAAGATCTCAGCTCCCACTGGAGCTAGAAAGACGAAATTTGGAGGGTAGGTGGGGGCCATGAGGAACTCTGTTGTGTGTGAATTTCATGACCCTAGGTCAATATCTTCAAGGTCAAATGAGGTCAAATGTGGTAAATCTGCCATATTAGCGGCTTTTTTTGCGTTTACACGCCGATAACTGAAAAAGTTACCGGCCGATTTTTTTGAAACCTTCACTATACGAAAGAGCAAACATTTGTGAGTATGTATGGTGAATTTCTAGATAATCCAACAATAAATATGGCAGTTAGAAGCCTGCTAAGGGTAAGATGTCGCCGGCTGAAGCGGCATCGGCCGACGCGGGAAACGCGGCAATCACAATTTTGTGTTTACACACTCATAACTCAAGTTGTTACCGGCCGATTTTCAAAATTATTTGACCATATGATTGCCTGTACATTTCTGAGTCTTCTCACCGAATTTGACGCGAATCTAATATAATCAGCGGTAAGGAGCGCGATGTAAAGACGGAACCGTCCCGCCCCGGCACAGTCTACAATTCAGGCGGCGCGTAACGGCTAGCGCCGGCCGCCGCGCCGCCGCACAGTGGGCCAGGCGCTTCAAAAAAGCGGAATTAAATCAATGAGCACAGCTGCGGTGCCAAAAATGATTCGTTACAGGGTAAAATATCATGCTAAAGCCGAATCCGATATCCATTTTCAAATTTGATTGGTTACGCTAGGTCACTGACCTATGACGTCATTATTTAATTTCTGCGCTGCACATATGCCTGGGACAGGCGGGCACTATGCCGCACTGGCCGCGCGTTTGCAGTCTTTTCGTGGTTTCAAGCGTTCAAACATGTGATATGATGTTGGTCCCATGCTTTAGGGTGGGTGTAAAGGTCACCTGAAGGTCAGGTCAGGTCATTGACCTTCGATGACCTCGGTTCACTTTTTCGAGTTTTACATGTTTCTGGGCTAGTTTTTGGAGCTGAATTCGAATTTAGGAACCATTTGAACATTTACAAAGTAGTTTTGGTGCCTTCGTAACATGTTACGAAGCTGTCAGAGGCGGGTTGACACCTACTACGAATACCCGGCAGGACCCATACTGGTTGACCTGACCTGAGCTGACCCGACCTGGCCTAAATGCATGAAGACATCATCTGTGATCAAAACTAACATGATATTCGTGATCAGCATCCCGGAAAACCCCTTAGCAGCCACACTATACGACGTTCTAGCAGGTCCCGACTTTCGGCCATTGACCTGACCTCAGAGGTCACCATTTGACCTATGACCTTAAAACCGGGTACCGTTGGCTTCGTCTCGTGACGACCTACACGATGGTTTTTTCCGCGAGGCTCTAGCTCAATTAGGGGCCAAACGCGAGGAGGGTCGCATCCCCCTGTGCCGTCGAGGGATGCAAAACGGCCTATGCCGGCGAGGGTTAAACCCTTATTTGTCCATTTCGCGCAAAAATGCGCAAAATATTTGCATTGGGCAGCAAGCTATACACCTTGAGGAAAGTCAGGCAGCAAATATCTTCGTGTTGTTCGGTGACGTTTTCTTTATATCCTTATATAAATTCATTGCGTCGTTGCACTACCACGGTTCCGAACAGGCACTGTAAACCCCACCGCTTCTAGTAAGCATGAAATAGTTCCCGGGAACTTGAGTACGAGAAACATGCGCAGAAATACCGGCTGATTTTTTAAAGCTATTTTGTACGCAATAACTTTAATGATTTTACGCTGAGAGCTTTTGAATCGGGGGAACGGAAAATGGTACACAGCAGTCATTTCCATCTCCAGTCGGTAAGTCCTACTTTGCGACGTTATAGCATTATCTGCCTTGACATTGGGGAAAGGAAACTTGCTTATTCGGAAACTTTGGACATTTTTACAATACTCTATCCCATAATTACAGGAATTTCACCGAAGTTGATTTTCGACTTAATTCCGCTTTTTTGATGCGCCTGGCCCACTGTGCGCCGCGCCGCCGCGGCGGCAGGATGTTTGACTTTACACCGCTATAACTAGAAAAGTTGTGAACCGATTTTCTTACTTCTTGCACGAGAAGATCCGCAATTCAATTCTGGACAGGTAGCCGAAATTTCACATTGATATTATGCTTGCGGCGCGAGTTATTGGCGAAAAACAGGAGGGGTGGGCGAAATCCGCCCCCCCTTCCACTGCGCGTGTTAACACGCGCAGTGGAAGGGGGGGGCGGATTTCGCCCACCCCTCCTGTTTTTCGCCAATAACTCGCGCCGCAAGCATAATATTAATGTGAAATTTCGGCTACCTGTCCAGAATTGAATAGCGGATCTTCTCGTGCAAGAAGTAAGAAAATCGGTTCACAACTTTTCTAGTAATAGCGGTGTAAAGTCAAACATCCTGCCGCCGCGGCGGCGCCGCGGCGCGGCGGCCGGCGCTAGCCGTTACGCGCCGCCTGAATTGTAGACTGTGCCGGGGCGGGACGGTTCCGTCTTTACATCGCGCTCCTTACCGCTGATTATATTATATTCGCGTCAAATTCGGTGAGAAGACTGAGAAATGTACAGGCAATCATATGATCAAAGAATTTTGAAAATCGGCCGGGAACAACTTGAGTTATGAGTGTGTAAACACAAAATTGTGATTGCCGCGTTTCCCGCGTCGGCCGATGCCGCTTCAGCCGGCGACATCTTACCCTTAGCAGGCTTCTAACTGCCATATTTATTGTTGGATTATCTAGAAATTCTCCATCAATACTCACAAATGTTTGTTCTTTCGTATAGTGAAAGATTTTAAAAAATCGGCCGGTAACTTTTTGAGTTATCGGCGTGTAAACGCAAAAAAGTCGCTAATATGGCAGATTTGACCACATTTGACCTCATTTGACCTTGAAGATATTGACCTAGGGTCATGAAATTCACACACAACAGAGTTCGCCATGGCCCCCACCTACCCTCCAAATTTCGTTTTTCTAGGTCCAGTGGGAGCTGAGATCTTAGGGGGGGGGCGACATCCGCCCCCCCCCCTTCCACTGGGCGTAGTACTCGCAACCCTTCCACTGCGCGTGTTAAAGAAATCAAGACGTAACAAAAAAGCTTATACGTGATTCTACTTTGTCTATCAAATGGCTATCTCGGTTTTTTGAAAATTTTGGATTTTGGCCCAATTTTTTCTTCAAAAAACTGACTTTTTTGGGAAAATAATCAAAAAAAACAAAATTTTGAGTGTATAAAAAAAAACGGAATATATGTCAGAGAAGTGGTCTATGTGCACGTACATACCAATTTTTAGAAGAATCGGTTCAATAATGTGGGAGTTATTCAAAATTTTATGACGTCACGACACACAAAATTTTGGAAAATGATTTTTTGGAAGTTCTAGACCTCGTACGGAAACAAAAATAGCACCATTCGACTCGCCGTGAAAAACTGCATCAGATAGACACCTTTTTAGGCCTTAACAACCAACTTCAAAATTTGACCTCACTTGACCTGACCTTGACCTGACCTCGGCCTAAAATTCATCCAGAGGTGGTCCATATCACTTATTGAGTGTGGCTTTTGAATTCTATGAGTAAAATGACCCATAAAACATTTTTCGCACATGCCCTTTTCTATATTTTGTTTTTGGTGACCTGACATGACCTGACCTGACCTTGACCTTGACCTTTGAATGACATTGTATGCAACGAATATTGTCTTAGTAGTCTAAGAACACGTTTTGGGCAATCAGTCTCAGTCCATTCTTCGGCAACTACGGTGCAAGGCCGATACTGTAGAAACTTGCATTTTGTACCCTTGACCTGACCTTGACCTGACCTCTGACCTACTTAAGCAAAAAAATTGGGCTCTTAAGATCCGCCTTGTTGAGAGCTTTCGATTGCCGTTTTCCCCGTCTTTCTACGACCATCGGTTCGGAAGTTAGACAGGGGGGCAGAATCTGCCCCCCCCCCCCCCCCCCCCAGCAGGGCGCGTATGGCTGAATAGCCCAGCGGGGCGCGGGTTAAAGCTTCAGCAGATTCACCACGAGGTTACTAAGAGGTCACTGTTATGTAATGGTCACTGCAAACTTCACCTAAAGGCGCTAGAGGGTGGACAGTAGACAGTGGACAGTGGACAGTGGATAGTGTACAGTGGACAGTCGACAGTGGACAGTGGCCAGTAAGTGGTGTACGGTGGACAGTGGCCAGTGGACAGTACAGTGGACAGCGGGCAGTGGTCAGTGGACAGTGGACAGTGGACAATGGACAATGGGCAGAGGACAGTGGACAGTGGACAGTACAGTGGACAGCGGGCAGTGGTCAGTGGACAGTGGACAGTGGACGATGGACAGTGGTCAGTGGACAGTGGACAGTGAGCAGTGGACAGTGGACAGTGGACAGTGGACAGCGGACAGGGGACAGTGGACAGCGACACACGCGTTCGGCGATCGTCACGTTCCCTGGTCGCGGGTGTCGCTGTGTTTCGTCATCGTGTGGGCACGTTAGGAAATACGGCGCTCACGGCCCCACTCCCCCCAGGACGGCCAGCGAGCCGCGACCATCACCGCTCGGCACCGCTGTGGCGCACAGGGGGCCAGTGTGGCGCACAGGGGGCCAGTCCAGTATGGCGCGCTGTGGAACCATGTGAATGTTTGGTAGGCCAATATGCTGCAATAAGTTCAGCTTGGAGCTATAGGGACCAGCTTTGCAAGATATAGGGCTAATGTGACAAACTGTGGAATGTTAGCAGACCATTCTCATTCAGTGGCAAAACAACTGACAAGTGGAGCGCTCGGGGCGGATGATCTCTGGGCACCAGTATGGCTCTCTGCAGACTATTCTGTCACACTGAGGCCCAATTTTGCGCGGCAGCGCTGTAGGGACTATAGAAGCAGGGAGGTCTGAGCGCCAGCTGTTGGCGGAAAAGTGCGGCCACGCGCGGCCGTCGTCTGTTGACCCGGTTCGCTCGTCTCCGGTCGGCCAGCTGCCGGCACGTTTGGCCATTGACCGCGCTCGGGAGCTCATCGGCAGCTCAGCAAGTCAGCGAGCTGACCGACTCAGGCTTAGTGGCGAGAGGCGGAGCGCTGATGGGGAACATCGACCACGTGTCAAGTGGTAGCTGACAAAGATATCAATGGTGCGGCCTGATAGGTATTCGAGTAAAACGTGACGGATTGTAAAACAGATTTGTGCCGAAGACAGATCTCGACAATTCGCCTCAATGATGCGACCCTCTACATGTAAAAGCTAAGAGAATGAGTCTTTCTCACTAGGGCTCACAGACGATTCAGCGATGTCTCACCCGACTTAACCATTAACCCTCGCCCGTAAACGGCGATCTGCCACCTTCGCCCATGCAGGGGGGGGGGGTTGGTGCGACCCCCCCCCCCCCTTGGCGTTTGAAAACGGAGCGTCGTAGAGCTTAGCGGAAAAGACCAACGGATTGCTCTCGCCGAGATCTCGCGATTGGTGGTATATTTTTTGGTCCTAGGTCAACATTTGACCTACTTTTGGCCGGTCAAAGGTCAAATTTTCGGAAAAATAGACTTTTTTTCAACTTTCCGCGGCGATTGCGGCAAAACGGTGGGAGATATCGACTTGAAACCTTCACTATCGTGTTCCTTGATCAATTCTCTATCGTTTGGTATGTATTTCGTTTCCCTAGCTCTAAAAATGGCGCGTTGGGAGCGCCGGAAGTCGGCAAGGTCACAGTCGGCGGCAGAAATTCGAAAAATCAAAATTTAAATTTTTGAAATCTGATTGTATTTTTGGATTTGGAAGGTCCATTTGCTGCCTATAGAAGCTAATATAGCTGCATATTCCCATTGAGGTGACAAGAATTAGCAAAATAGTGGTTCGGACGCTTTTCAA
The DNA here is from genome assembly GCF_019059575.1 of Amphibalanus amphitrite. Lineage (NCBI taxonomy): Eukaryota > Metazoa > Arthropoda > Thecostraca > Balanomorpha > Balanidae > Amphibalanus > Amphibalanus amphitrite. The sequence continues at coordinate 127,679 of NW_024883063.1, read as the reverse complement.
AAATAGTACCGGACGCTGTTCCTCTTGTGACGTCATAGCTCCGTGACCTGACCTGACCCGGTCAAGTTTCTTATACCATATGATAGCCAATACTTGCCCCAACATGCATGGGAAGTTTCATCACGATCCATCAACCGATGTCCGTACCACCGGCAGGAAACCTCGGGCGTTGGCACTCAGTTTGTGAAAATCCGGCCGGAGGCTGTTCCCTTTGTGACGTCATAACTCCGTGACCTGACATGACCCGGTCAAATTTTTTTTATCAAAAGATGCGCAAGGTTTGCCCCATAAGGTACCCAAAATTTGGCGGCGCTGCGCGCCGCTGTTTTTGCACTATTTCCGAAAAACCTCAGGGGGGGTTGCACCAACCCCCCCCCCCCTACATGGGCGAGGGTTAAGTGAACACGGGCAGGTGAGCAGCGACTAACTGGTCTATGTGCTAACCGGCCTACATCGAGGGCATTAGTGAATGCGAGGTAAAACATAATCCGCTGGTGTGTAGAAAGACCACATCAGTTTATTTTTTGACATAGAGACGAGCAGATTTGTCCCATATTTCACAAAATGTTACATTATGAACTTGACATACTTACTTCATAGACTTGAGCAATCCAACCGCTCCAGACGTTCGTGGCAGCCCATAACGAACATTCTTAGGTGTCTACAAACCAGTCAGTTTGGGACATCGCGCCCACGCTGCTGGAAGTTTCTGTGCCGTCCTCTGCTGCACACTCGGCGGCGCTGTCACGGCACAGCCCTGGCAGCGTCACATGGGGCCAGTTCGAGCGTTGCGCCATCGCGTGCGTACGACCGGTCACCATGGCGACGGCACGGCTGGCGACCTTGTGTGGCTGGCGGTGCGGCTTTGGTAATGAAGCGGCCGCTCTATCGGCGCCGACCCGTCGCGCCGGTGCCGCTGCTGCTCTTGACCGCGGCAGATATGACGCAAACGGCGAGCGGCGGCGGCGGCGGCGGCGAAACAGAGACAGCTGTGGCGCGGACGGCACAGCTGCGGCGCGGTGGCGCGGAGCGGGTGCCGAGGACACCCGACACCCACCGGACCGTTCGGTTCCGGTGGTGTTTTGTGCGCGCCGGACCCGACCGGAGCTGGGACCACCAGTGACCGAATGGCGCCGCGGTGGACCGGGGAGGGCGGGACGAGCGGTGTGCCGACCACCGCTGCGGCGCGGAGAGCCTCTGCCCATCTGCCGCTGCCACTCCGAGCTGCCGGGGACGGGCCGGTGCCCATCGGCCGTGACGCCCTCATTATCGACACGGCTCGCTTGTAATCACTTAACACTCTAATAAACAATTAAAAATATGTCGCTGTAAGCTGCAGAAGTACGCAGAGCTACACATGTGCTCTGTACTATGTGCGCCAGTTTTGCAGGCATTCTACCAATGCAAGAATTTCACACGTCAAGAGTATAATCTGATTCCACACTCCATCATTAGGTCATATAAAAACGTACATATGCTAAGCACAATATGTGACCTTATGTTGTGGTTATTGAACCGTTTTTCAGATCGTCCGTTACTTGGTCTGAGGCCCCATATGTGACTCTCTCCCTCTCTTTCCATCCACAGCTGGACTGCAATGTGATCTGCGTGCACTGGGACAAGGGCGCCGCCACGCCGAACTACATGAGAGCGGCGGTCAACACGCGGCTGGTGGGACGGCAGGTGGCACTGCTCATCAAACAGCTGGTCAACAGGTGAGGATGTAAACGCTGCAGGTCAGCACCATGGTCCAAACAGGTCACACGTTAAGGGTCAGCGGCAACACGTCATAACCGTGATCGGCATGCCATAATCAATTGGCCTGTGAAGTCGTGAGGAGGCGAGTGGCGGAGATGCCGTGGCCCGCGGTCCGAGGGCCTCCGGTCACGGAAGAGCCCCATCTCGGCCGTCACGGCTCTCCTCCCAGTCACTGGGCACGCCGCCAATGAAAAGCTGCTCTCTCGCGCCCGGGCGAAACCTGCATCCAGAGACCAGTGGGCACATTGAAGGATGATAGCCATGGACGCTGACAACTACTGTAAGTCGAGATGGAGTTGTTACTTGTAGCCTGTAGGTATATTCTGTAAACCACTTGTATAAGATGACAGACAAGCGTTCGTATGGGGCTCCTAAGCATAATAGGGACGACTTATAACAATCAGCTGTGTTCGTGAGAATCGTTCAGTTCACCCGTTCGATGCGAAAATGTTCGTGCGTGCTCGTGATCGTTCACTCGTTCTCGTACTCGTTACCCGGAGGACCATAAAGTTATTGTTCATATAAGTAAAAGTCTATTCTTGAATGAAACGGAAACGATTAAAATGCACAAAATACGGCGGTCACAAATGCGGTTCACTGAATCGTTCTCGTAGGGCCACGTCGGCCGCGTCGTACGTAAGGCCACGTCGGCCACGTCGTGCACCGGGCCGTCGCGCACCGGTGGAGTCCCGTCGAAGACTGTCAGTCCCCCGTCCCGTCTCAGCCCTCGTGGTACGCACAACACGTGGGCATGAGAACCAGGACAGGGGCCAGATGACACATATGTGAGCGGCGTGGCGCGGCGGACCGACCGCCGCGCTCCGAGCGCCGGCCGTCTTTGCGAAGGTATCCAAAATGCCTATTTGCTCGCTAACATAGCCGGCCCGGTTTTTCGCGATCATCCGCGGAAAATCCAACCACTAGCGAGCAATCGTTCAAGCGTCTCGTACGCACGCACACACTCGCCACGATCCGTACACCGTGTGCAATATGCATACACTCACATACAATACGCATTACGCACTACACAATGTCTGACTGAGGCAGGCATTATCCCGCCAACAATCACCCAGTCATAAAACTGGTGACGGCGCGGTCTCGGCAGCCGGGTGCCGTCACACACTGACGCATGTCGTAAACTACACACGCTGGGCCGAGAGGCATTGGCGGCAGCGACATTGCCGTCACATGGCCGACACACAACAAACACCCATCACACAATGTACAACTTGACACACATTACGTTACCGAAGCGGCGAAGCGAACAAACGCGGACGTACAATAGCGCTAACACGGTGCGTATCATAAACTAATCTAACACTGCTATGTTACACTCTAAGGTCGTAAACTACTAGCGCGTCCAAGAACTGTCACACGGCTCACAGCTGATAGCTAATGGCTGAACACTCAACACAAATGACCATTCGCAGCGGACAGAATGAGCGGCTCACTCTCACACGCACGCACACACGCTAGCACCGCGAATGGTGGGCGCAGGAAACACTAATAAACGCTCCGATCTCCACACTGCTCGCCGGCGGCACAGTGCGGTCGTAGACGACCCACTTAAGCCGTCCCACGTGCGCGCACATTATCTCTCCGAGTCCATTTACTGTCCGTCGCCGTCGCACTCAAGACGGCAGAGACGAGAGACAGGCCGCCTGTATTGGCCGGTATCAGTCGTCACGTCAACGGCGGGAATAAGACCGCCCACACCAGGGTCACACACTCCGCTCATCTCACCGACCAATGTCCACGTGCGTTTACATCGGTCAGTCGCACTAGTTCGCCAACCCTGACCTCGGTCGTGTCCATGATCGACATGTAGTGTGCGGTCGGCGTGCGCGGGGAGACACTCTCGCCGCCGACGTCGCCAGGAGCGATCCTGCGGCTGCGTGTTCTTCCGCTTCCAGCGACGGCCACCGACTCTGAGCAGGCAGCCGGAGTCCATGAGGCAGGACGAGAAGTCACTGCCGTTTACGACCGGCTCCACTCGCTCGGTGACGCACGCTGTCACCCTCGTCTCGTCGTCGGAGAGGGCGGCCGGGCCGGACCGCGCAGCTGGACCTCGTATCCACGGTCCGCCGGGGGCGAGGTCCGTCCCCGGGCCGCCTCTGCTGAAGATGTCGGCCGGGCCCGGCGGCTCGGCTGCGTGACACCACTGGGTCGTCTCTGATGATTCTTGGGTGTGAAGGTCAGCGACTGCACTCGTTTTATCACTGACACGAACGTGATTGACAACGTGTTCACCATCGAGCACCGAGCGTTCCGACGCCCGCCCGGTCACCGTCCATCCCAACAGCGTCCTTACGGCGCACGGCGTTCCCGTCGGTCCCTCGATCACTTCCCGCGGCACAATAAGTTCGATGACGTCGGTTCCCAGGAGCACCTCCACTGGGCCGTGGGTGGCGCTGGGGAGATCCAGGTCGGCAAGGTGCGGCCATTTCTCCTTTGCCACTGTGCAGTCCATGGCCTTGGCTGACACGTTTAACGTCGGCGTCGTTTGGGCGTTTCGTATACGGTGTGCCCTGCCGTCGCCGCCCACAGCCTCGACGGCGAAGGATACGCGTCGTGACGTCGTCGTTTGGGTCCCACTCAGCGTACTCAGCACCAATTTGTCGGTGGGCCCTGAGATGCCGAGCCGGTCACACAGGTCGTCGGTGATCAGTGTGACCTGACTGCCCAGGTCGAAGAGTGCGTTCGTGGTGCGGCTACCTGCCGGCCCATTTACGGTGATGGGCACCACCTGCAGGAGAACATCACTGCGAGGCTCGGCCGATGCGGTGCCGACATGTTTGGCAGATGACGGCGTACCATCATCGGAATCGCGCAGCGGAAACACTCGTCCTCCATTGTGTAACAGCGTGTGATGACGCCTGCCGCAGTGCTCCGCGTCACATCGTGCATCACTGGGACACGTGGCGCTGATGTGATCGCGACCCAGGCAGTTAAAGCACAGTCCGTTTCTGCCGACGAACTCTGCCTTCTCACTCACAGTCAGCGCGAGAAATTCGTCACAGTGCTGGAGCTCGTGTGTTTGCTGACACATGGTACACCAGTCACGGTGTCCGTCCGCTGATGACTTTATGGCAGCTGTCCTCTCCCGCTTTACAGCCGCCGGCGTGGGCCGCGCCGACGCGGTGGTAAACACGCGTCTCGGGCGGCACTCAGCGTCATTAGCCTCGACCTTCGGCAGCTGCTTGGTGGTCACGTTCAAGGCCAACCGACCAGCTGACACATGACGGCGAAGCCATTCGTCGAGATCGACGAGCGTCGGACGAGTGATGCCGTTTTCCACCATATGCTCGCCCCACCTCCAGGCGAGGGAGGCTGGTAGCTTCCCAGTCACAGTGGTGACGTTCGTGGCGGCGGCGAGGTCGTGCTCGTAGTGCAAACACTGTAGGACGCTCACCGCGGTGCGGAGCTCACGAGACAGCTCTGTCAGCGCTGACAGATCGCCATCTTTCACCGGCCGCGCTGTGAGGAGTCTTTTCATCGTGGCGTGTATCACACGGGACGGGTCACCAAACTCTCGTTCCAGCTCACCCAGGGCGGTGCTGTAGAGACTGGCGTCGCAGAGCATGCCGCGCACAGACTCCTTTGCCGGCCCCGTCAGGTGAGTCTGCAGGTAGGTTAGCCGTTCCACGTCGGTGAGATCAGCGCGGTCGTGCACCAGCGCTTTGAAGAGGGCTATCCACCGCGGCCACTCGATGGCAGAGCCGCCGAACTTCTCCAGCGTAATGCGCGGCAGATGCGGGACCGCTCGGTTGTCGTCACTGGACGGGCGCTGCAGACGCATTGCAGGTGGAGGCAGGGTGCCGACAGGAGCCGTATACACCGGCGGCACGTGCGGCTGAGATTGAGCCAGCCACTGTCGGGTGCGCGTGACTGACTCGTCTGTCTGTTGAGACACGCACACTCGTGCCGGTGGCTCTGTTGCGACCACCGGAAGACCAGCGACGGATGATGGAGTGGACGAACGAGGCTGCGAGCCCCGCTCCTCCTGCTCTAGCAGCTCCAGCTCCAGCTGACAGCACTCAGCTTCATCCTTCGCCGCCTGTGCCTCCAGGGCTGCCTGCGCCTCTGCCTGCTCCGCCTGCCGCCGGGACTGCTCTGCCTGCGCCTCCGCCTGTTGTCGGGCTTGCTCCGCCTGTCGTCGGGCCTGCTCCGCGTCCGCCTCCGCCAGACGCCGGGCCAGCTCAGCCTTGGCGGCGGCGGCGCGCTGGGCCTGTTCCGCCTGGAGCTGGCTAAGTGCAGCCCGGCGGCGGGCTTCACTGAGACCGGAGGACGCCGTGCTGAAGCTCGCCTCGCTCCTCGTGTGATACGAGCTTCGGCGGCTTTGATGTGATTTCGCATCACTGGCATGTCGTGACCGCTTGTCAGACATTGTACTCACAGTTCACAACACCGCGTCGTCACTGTAAATCCATCACACTAGTTCACTGATATCCGGCCCGGAGGACCAGAATGTTCGTGAGAATCGTTCAGTTCACCCGTTCGATGCGGAAATGTTCGTGCGTGCTCGTGATCGTTCACTCGTTCTCGTACTCGTTACCCGGAGGACCATAAAGTTATTGTTCATATAAGTAAAAGTCTATTCTTGAATGAAACGGAAACGATTAAAATGCACAAAATACGGCGGTCACAAATGCGGTTCACTGAATCGTTCTCGTAGGGCCACGTCGGCCGCGTCGTACGTAAGGCCACGTCGGCCACGTCGTGCACCGGGCCGTCGCGCACCGGTGGAGTCCCGTCGAAGACTGTCAGTCCCCCGTCCCGTCTCAGCCCTCGTGGTACGCACAACACGTGGGCATGAGAACCAGGACAGGGGCCAGATGACACATATGTGAGCGGCGTGGCGCGGCGGACCGACCGCCGCGCTCCGAGCGCCGGCCGTCTTTGCGAAGGTATCCAAAATGCCTATTTGCTCGCTAACAAGCTGATTTACAGAGGTAGGTCAGGACCGCTCAGACCGTATGCTGGGACCGCGATCATATGTACTCATCGATGCAGGACGGCGAGCGGCGTTGTGAAACGGCTCTGCAACGTTCGCCGGCCTTACTGCCGTCGTGCCACACCTTACACACCTGGCCATTGGTCAACAGTGAGCAGCCAGCGGTCACCGCGGGCGGACCGCGTCCCTGTTCAGAGAAATCGCCTCAGCGCTCAGCGGCTATAGGTCTAGAGACGTCATGTGCTCCTGTCCAGAGTAGCGGTAATCGCTTGGCAAATAGTCATGCGGTGCTGTGTTTTTGTTTAAAGACACATTTGAAAAAATATAAATAGAGACTCATTTTTGTTTAACCCGGCGGCCGCTGGGCCTCCGCGCCACCCGCCGGCCGCTGGGGGGGCATATAGTTGCCCCCCCTTTACTTCTGCGACGATATCGTCGCAACACGATGAGAGAGAGAGAGAAGCGAAACTTTGCACACATCTTTCTGAATATCTAGCCGAGGTCGTGTTCATATTTGGTGTCGATCCCATTTGAAATGACGTCATAGTGACGTCAGAAGTCAAATTACAGCCTTGCGACTCTCAGTTCCCTCACGATATATCCGACATATGAAACCGAATATAAAGGACCGATTATTGGTCAGGAACTAGTTGGAAGTGTACTATAGATATTTTAGGATGACAGCAGGTGCTGTCTGGATCATTTACAGTTGGGTTTCATGCTCAGCGACACCAGAACGGTCCATATCGGAAAACGACAAAACTTTATGACGTCACTGTGACGTCATCTTAAGTGCTACAACCACCAAACTTTCCTCAAACATTTCCTAGGTATTCATTTGAAGCTATGCCAAGTTTTATGTTCGTAGCTCATCAGGTTTCGGAAATATTTCACAAAACGTAAGGGGGGCAACTCTATGCCCCCCCCCCCCAGCGGCTCGTGGGTTAACTAAGGAACTGCTAGGAGGCAGGAGCTACTAGTCCTTGTATGCGCAAATTTCACATAAAACAGAAAGACCAAAGATAGAAACACTAGAGAAACTTGAACACTTGAAAGCTGCACATGACCGTAGCACCGGAAGACGGAGACTGCAGTATCGCACAAGTCAACAGGAACATACGGTAACATGGAGGGAGACTGCAGTATAACACACGACAGTAGCACCAATGGAGGGAGATTGCAGTATAACACACGACAGTAGCACCAATGGTGGGAGACTGCAGTACCGCACACGAGAGTAGCACCAATGGAGGGAGACTGCAGTACCGCACACGAGAATAGCACCAATGGAGGGAGACTGCAGTACCGCACATGATAGTAGCACCAATGGAGGGAGACTGCAGTACCGCACACGAGGGTAACACCAATGGTGGTAGACTGCAGTACCGCACACGAGAGTAGCACCAATGGAGGGAGACTGCAGTACCGCACACGAGAGTAACACCAATAGTGGTAGACTGCAGTATAACACACGACAGTAGCACCAATGGTGGGAGACTGCAGTACCGCATACGACTGTATCACCAATGGTGGGAGACTGCAGTATTGCACACGACAGTAGCACCAATGTAGGTAGACTGCAGTATTGCCCATAACACTATCACCAATGAAGGGAGACTGCAGTATCGCACACGACAGTAGCACCAATGGAGGGAGACTGCAGTATTGCACACGACAGTAGCACTAATGGTGAGAGACTGCAGTACTGCACACGACAATATCATCAGTGGAGGAAGACTGCAGTACCGCACACGACAATATCATCAGTGGAGGAAGACTGCAGTACCGCACACGACAATATCAACAATGTAGGGAGACTGCAGTATCGCAAATAACACTATCACCAGAAGAGAGAGAGAGAGAGAGAGAGAGAGAGAGAGAGAGAGAGAGAGAGAGAGAGAGAGAGAGAGAGAGAGAGAGAGAGAGAGAGAGAGAGATCACGGTACGCACACCAACCATAGAGATAGGTATAATATAAGATCTCTATGACACACACGACAGTATCACCAGTGGAGAGAGACCACGGCACGCACACGGCAATATCAACACTCGGGGGACCGTTCAGTGACCATCGTCATGGTTTACATACTACGCATGTCATTGCCCAACGTGGGAGAGGTCTTGGTCTCAGAGACACTGCAGTGCTATGCACAGAAGAGTAGCACTCAAGGGCGGATTCTACACCACAGTACCGCGCACACCAAACCATCTCTGGAAATTTAGAGGCACTGTACTTGCAGCGCTGCAAACACGAGTCACACCATTCAACGGAGACTGCTTATGAAAGTATTCTTATTTCTGATCCTTTTTATACAGTATCATGTATCAAAATACAAATATTCAGCTTCAATCCTATTTGTCCCATGTTCAGTTCATAATCCAACGGTAAGTGCACTTAGTACTTACCGTTGAATTATGAACTGAACACGGGAACTAATAATTGTTGCATGCTGAAAAACCTCAGTCAAGCGTGTAGTTACTTGTAACGTTGAAGCACGCAAATGTTCCCGGTAATACTAAATATAACTTAACATATGACCGATTGCAAAGCGCTTCCAGGCTTCTTGTCGTTAAAGCAAATCCAAACCACCTGTTAAAAACTACATAGTTATGAATTGTTTCAATAGAAAAGCTTACGTTTCTTTGAAAGTCAAATTATCACATTAGATATAAGTAACCAGTAAGTTTTTAACGAGCTTATTTGGAAACTGAAGCCACTCAAAGCCACTAGTCACAGTTGTCCCCGACTTCCAGTGTTTCACAAAGCGACAGCCTTAGTCGAGGCACCTGCTACAAACAAAGCCATCACAGAGCTGGGACTGCGGTGGCGCAGACGACAGAGCCACAACTCGACGGGAGCCGCAGCACCAAACAAAGCCATACGAAGCTCGCTGGGCGGAAACGCCGCACGGATAGGCACAAGATGGGGGAACGGGTGGCATTGGGTGCGATCAGTACCTTGTACCCAATGGCTCATGAGGCAATGGTATTACGGCAGGGGTTGTAAGATTAAATTGGGGTCTATAGCATTAATGGATCAAGATTTATAAGGGAGGATAACGAGATCAAAATGACTGAAAAACACTTGCACACATGAAGCAATAGCTCTTGTGAAAATACTGTCACACACGCTAGTTGAGCAAATGAGTATGTGTTAGGTGCCTTCTTGTGGCGAATCATTTTGCATGACAATGTAAGCCGGCATAAACTAAAAAGTCATGAAATCTGCATACTGTATCTACATACGTGAGCATTAAATAAAGAATGACCGTAGAATGGCGTGGCATTATAAATTCCCATAACGAGCTGTTTTTTTACGGAAGCAGCTGGTCACGGAATGTGGACTGGGGTAATCCAGGAAGTAGTTATTCAGTCTGTAACGCTCTGTTGAACCCGTGTCTCGCGCCGACGACAGAGACACAGAGCGTGTGTGTGTCGAAACGCCCGCATTCACGCATCGAGCTTAATTGTCTCGCGTATGCCACGAAGTGCTTGTGAAACAGTGCCGTGGCGCCGACACGGCCTGTTTGAGCCGTCAGTGCGGGCGCCGGAGCGTGTATTTGACACGTCTGTGACACCGACTGGGGTCGTCAGTGCGGGCGCCGGAGCGTGTATTTGACACGTCTGTGACACCGACTGGGGTCGTCAGTGCGGGCGCCGGGGCGTGTATTTGACACGTCTGTGACACCGATTGCACGGCGTGGTAACGTGTGCCGCCTGCCAATGTCTGTTATGCATACGTAATAGTGAATACGTAATGTTTCACACCATGTCACACCACTTCTTAAGCTAACATCTAAACTCGTGGAGCGTGGTATGCAAACGTGGCTATGGTACGATAGCAAAATGTGTTGATATAAAATACATGGACTTTCGAGCTGCCCTGTGGCATTTGTTGCGTTATTCCAGTTGTGCTGATCTGTGTACTGTCCGCCGGCTATGACACCGTCTCCGCCGGCCTGTGTAGTGTGATATTCCGCCGGCTCTGACACCGTCTCTGCTGACCTCTGTACTGTGTAATGCTGTGCTGCCTCTGACACCGTCTCTGCTGACCTCTGTACTGTGTGACGGCTATGACACCGTCTTCGCCGGCCTGTGTACTGTGATATTCCGCCGGCTCTGACACCGTCTCTGTTTACCTGTGTACTGTGTAATGGCTCTGACACCGTCTCTGCCGTGGCCTGTGTACTGTCCGCCGCCTCTGACACCGTCTCTGCTAACCTCTGTACTTTGTGACGGTTCTGACACCGTCTCCGCCGACCTTTGCACTGTCCGCCGGCTCTGACACCGTCTCTGCTAACCCCTGTATTGTGTACTGCTGTGCCTGCTCGGACACCGTCTCTCCTAAGTCCTAACCTCTCTACTATCTGACGGCTCTGACACCGTCTCTGCTAACCTCTGTACTGTGTACTGCTGTGCCTGCTCTGACACCGTCTCTGCTAACCTCTGTACTATCTGACGGCTCTGACACCGTCTCTGCTAACCTCTGTACTGTGTACTGCTGTGCCTGCTCTGACACCGTCTCTGCTAACCTCTGTACTATCTGACGGCTCTGACACCGTCTCTGTTTACCTGTGTACTGTGCACTGCTGTGCCGCCTGTGACGCCGTCTGTGCTCCCGCAGACACGGCGCTTCCCTGGACGACATCCACCTAATCGGCTTCTCCCTGGGCGCCCACGTATCGGGCTTCACGGGACAGGAGCTGGAGGGCAACATCAGCCGCATCACAGGTAACGTGTAACGCCAGATACATCACAAAACACGTCAGCCGCATCACAGATAATGTCAGACACATTACACCAGACTCATCATAGGTAATGTCAGCCGCATCACGGGTAACGTCAGACACGTCACATCAGCCGCATCACAGGTTTAGCGTCGGATATATCACAGACAAAGTAAACGCCAGTCTCAGCACAGGTATAGCTATTAGTCAGGCCCACGACAAAGGGCTACCATCGTTCATCAATCACATTATAGAGAGCTGCGACATCGCCGCAACTTCCGTATATGGTGTGTGGAGAGTGTTTACATCAGTCATTAGTCGTATCATGCCTGATCAGATGCACCCACAACTTAGTTAGTACGCCTTTGGATAGGTCACTGAAAAATGCAGCCCTTGTAACAATCGCTGCAAGGATTTGTTGCAGAGATATTTCGACCAAAACAGAATGACTGCTGACATCGACATAACGACTTGCAGCACCCTGAGAAATAATGCAAGCAGTATACACTGAATAACATGGATTAAGACATAACAACATCTTTGACCTTCAGCCAAATCCCACGTTATTTCAACGTGTCGCCATTGCCTAAACTCGGCTCAGCTGGCCATCTCATGTCATTTTCCCACGTATCATGTCAACAACACTGACGGCCGGTAAAAGTGAGCGGCCGTGGGTCCGTGCCGCCTCCTCGCGGCGTGTTGGTAGGCTGGGTGCCGGCGGTATTAGAGTACCGGCCCGCGCCACAGCACCGGGGACGTGTTGGTAGGCTGGGTGCCGGCGGTATTAGAGTACCGGAACGCGCCGCCTCCTCGCGGCGTGTTGGTAGGCTGGGTGCCGGCGGTATTAGAGTACCGGCCCGCGCCGCAGCACCGGTCTCCGACGGCCTTGGCAGCTCCTCCCACTCTCAAAGGTCACGGTCAGCCGCACCATGAATGACAGGCGACCGGAGAGGCTTCTCAATTCGTGGTGATTGCGCAAAACACACACACACACATACACACACTCATAAACGGACGTCCTTGCGGCGGCGCGGCGGCGGCGGCTGGGGCGGCCGATTTCGGAACTGCGGTGCCGGCCGGCGCCGGGACGCTGGGCGCTCCTTGCACCACGGTGTTACACCAGCACGGATTGAGGTGAATCCCAACAAACCGACCAAGTGACGCAACTAACCGGCTCAGCTATGTATTGGACCGACACTGATCAGTTGTAGTAAACGGCACAACACTCCAAGGTCGTTACAGAGGGTACTGCCAGCAGTGGAAGGTATCATATAATGAAAATGTTATATAAACAAGGCTTCCTGACCTCGCTTACGGAACGTAATTGTATGTTTGTGTGTTTTATTCAAACAGTGGATTTGGTGGATGACGGATAAGTTTGATATACCCACATATAGTGTACATGTTCGTCTGACGCAGTGAGTGAAATACCAAAGAAGAGTAATAATGTTCTCTACCTCAAAGCTACCTAATAAGTGTCGCTTTCAATTTCAGCCTGAAGTGGTCGAAATTGGTTGACCGTTGTTGACTGTGAGTGATAAACGAAGATATAGTAAGTTAGATGTGACCAGGCTATTTAGCAACGCATTTGCAGTCTGTGTAGTTTTATTTTATTTATTCGCAACATAAATTGTCATATGGTCATTGGAAGACGAGCGAAGCCATTGAGCACTTGAGGGTTAATTTTTTTCCTAAATTTACATTATAAGTGGCGCTGAGATGTTCGGAAAAGGCGCGGAGATCGGCCATCATGTTGTCAGCCCCTGCCGCACGTCATTGTGTGAAAAATGAGAACCCGTTGCCACCGTGGTGCCGTGCCAGCCAGTGAAAGCATGCTGTTTGGCAACATGCAAATTGGCATTGAGCCTGATTCGCTTACAGGCGGTTTTGTGGAACGTATATGTCTTGAGATCCGCATATACAATGCATGAATGGACAGTAAACGCACCAATTGAGAAACCCCGAAAACCATGCGGCTATATCCATGCTATCCATGAAATGATCACCAGCCACAATGGATTCTCAATCAGATACATATCAATCGTGCTTGGCACTAAATAGTCGAAAATGATATGGAATTGCGAGCGCTGGACATTTCGAAATTGCAGATGAGAGACACGCGGATCGATCTTCAGTTTGCTTGCTTATGACAGACCAGCCTACACAAAAACCCGCCGTTACAAAAAGCTGAACCACATACCCGCATCTCTGGTAACTCGGTCAGGCCGGGTGGCCGCTGCGCGTGCCGTGTCGTCTTCATTTGTGGACGGGACGCGGGCTCGTCTCTGCACCAGCCGGGACCGGCGGCTCGTCTCTGCACCAGCCGGGACCGGCGGCTCGTCTCTGCACCAGCCGGGCACCAGCCGGGCACCAGCCGGGCCCGGCGGCTCGTCTCTGCACCAGCCGGGTCCGGCGGCTCGTCTCTGCACCACCCGGGCCCGGCGGCTCGTCTCTGCACCACCCGGGCCCGGCGGCTCGTCTCTGCACCAGCCGGGCCCGGCGGCTCGTCTCTGCACCAGCCGGGCCCGGCGGCTCGTCTCTGCGCCCCGAACACCAGCTGACCACCGTGAGGTAACCGGCTCGCTGCACGGACCGGCTACAGCACGTACACACGTCCTTGTGTATCAGATGAGCAGCACCAAGGTGTCGAAACAAATCCGGACTAAGTTGTCCTCGAACCGGCCGGTATAAACGGCATTTGTACCTGCAGCGGCCGGCCAGCGCGAAATAATCGGCCTTGTAGAACAGCAACAGTGACTGTGGCAGCCATGAGTCAGTATGTGCGCACACGCTTACTTTTAGCACAGGAATGGTAGGGCCGATATGGGTCTCTGTCTGACCTGTGAGGCAAGAAGAGTCATTAGCAGACGCCATGGGTGGAGCTTTTCCAGGAAAGTTGGTGGGGCAAAAAGTTGTCAAACCTAGGTACAATGTCCCATTGTTAAGTTACATAAAATGCAATAATAAATCTTTTTTTTCATTACAGAGATAATATTTTGCATTACACGGACATCAAAGCTCCTCAATGCAAAAAACAATGTTTGCAAGTAGTAAAGTAGGTATGTACTGCAAATCGGCTTAAGTTGGTGGGGCAAAACGCTTATTGGTGGGGCAAAATGGCAAGTTGGTGGGGCAGCCGCCCCACCAAGTGAATAGGAAGCTCCGCCCCTGGCAGACGCGTCAGTCGAGGTTGGGTCAGCGCGATCAGGAACCGCCCGCCGACTGCCGCGCGTGATCATACGTCAGCCACTTCCCATCCCCGTGACCGGTGCCCCCTGTGGCGGGACTCGCGGTTCGTCCGGCAGGCGGCCTGTCGACCTGACTGACCCGCAGCTGACCCGACCGGCTCAATCTTACCAAATGCCGTGAATGCGCATTCACGGCATTTGGTAACATTCAGAACTATTTCACATTCACTTACATATTCATTCGTTCAGGCAACATTAATAATCATTCACGCTATCAAAGTCATTAGCCAAGATTAGCTGGATATAAATAAAAAGGATGTCTTTGATATCAGTGCCATAAACTCCGCCCAGTGCTGCCAAATCCTATTTACGGCATTGCAATGCCGTCAGTCCAATGCATTGGAAAGATTGGGCTCACGTGTGATGGGACCTACGTTGGTCTTGCCCCCTGTCGAGCGGTCACCGCTATCAGCGTTGCGGGGAAGTAGTGGTCGCCGTCACGAGATGGTAAAGCAGCGGACCTGTCAGTGAGGCAGCGGGCGCTGTCACGAGTCAGGAAGTCCGCGGGGTCGTCACGAGTCGGCCGCCGATGGGCGCCGCCGGCTCCCGTCACGGACCGGGTCGGGCCGGCGGCGGTACCGCCCGAGTGGCCTCATCTGGGTCAGTTCGGAGGGCCGGGCCGTGCAGACCGCCGATGGCCCGTCGGTGTCGCACTCGCGGTTACACACGCTCGGCTAAAGGTCACTCGAGGAGCCACCGGCCGCGGTCGCTCGCTCCCGGTGGCGCAACGGTCGTCATCTCCAAGGCTAGTCGGTCACGCTGGTGGCTATTCTTCTGCCGAGGTCAGGCCGATCGGCCGCTCTCTGCACCCTGCCGGCGCCGGCGCGGCGCGACTCGCTGACATCGCCGCCGGCCCCTCTCACCGGCCGGCCGGCGTACCAGGCCGTGCCAGCGCCTGACCTGACCAGACCCTACGTCAGACCCACGCCGGGTCTGTCCTGGCCACTTTCCAAGCCCACGCAACCTATGGCAGCCCGTGTCATGTCCTGGTCTGGCCAGGTCCGTGCCAGACCGAGCCAGCTCATGACCTGACCCGACCCGAACATAACAGCCTGTGTCAGACTCACGTCTTCATCTGACTGGTGGCCAGGTCGGTGCCATGCTTATAGCCGTGTGCCTGTGCGGGCCTGAGACACTCCGCATACTGCTACAGAGGTCAGTGCCGCTCTGTGACACTACTCAGATTTGTGACTGTCTCTACTCCAAACCATCTCCGTACAGCAGAATCGTGCCGTTATCAACTTTAGCAGACAGCCCTGTCCGATGCAATGCATATTATTGCTGAACTTGACGTAACCAGCAGCCAGGCACACCATCCGACCAAGGAAAAGGTGGCGGAATCAGAGCTCAAAAGAGGGTCCGAACACTTCTAATTTATTGCTGCGAGATTAAGTTTTGCTAAAGAAGTTACATCTTAAGTATGAAATGGAAAGTGAGGGCGAATAATTCCGCGCTATGGATGGCGTTTAGCAGCATCGTTAAAGTGCTTCTTAATTTCTTATAACGGCTCAAAATCCAACTTCCATATACAACTTACCAAACATTCAGCGCAGCATGATTATATACCTGAGATCGAGTTGAAGGCGTTTCAGTTCAATCAGCGCCAGTCGTCCACTGACAGTAGCAATCCCACGTGACTCCTGGGAACCGTGTGCGCGCTTCGGCGAGCCGCCGGCCGCCTTTGGCTAGTCATGCCCTCTCATATCTGCTCGGTGTGACGGTAATCCTGGACGCCGAAAATGAGCGGTCCCGAACATGCCCTATCGTCCATTACGCGAGTAAAAGTAAAAGTGAAACTTTACTGGGATGCTGTTCGCATCCCCGGGAAGCGCCATCACCGAAAGTGAAAATCCTAATAGGCTATTGGCCGCTGGGTGGAGGGGCGCGGCGGGTTGTGCTGGCGGCCAGTGTCGGCGCGGTCAGAAACTGCGCTCCGGAGCCGACCGCCGGGCTGCCCCGCGGCCCCTGTCGCCCTCGGACGCAGGGGCGACTCTCTCCGCGGCCCGAGGAGGCTGCACAATCGCCATAGATCATCTATCCCGCCTCCGCCGGGTCTTGGCCGACCCGCCGTGCAGCCCTCACGCCCCTGTGACCCATGATTGGCTCGGAGACGGTAGTGAGTGTCCAACTGCGTACAGCAGACGCCGCTACCACTACATACACTGGGCTCTGGCCCGATGCCCTTCTCCTGAGTGGACCTTACCGCCACCCTGGGCCCCAGCCCGGTATGAGTGACACAGAAACAAAAACTGGTCTGGAAACACCGGAATTCAATCACGCGTCGCCCAGTTACGCCGGGCAGGCCAGCACGCCGGAATGTGTGCTTGTAGTTATTCCTAATGAGCTAATGCCGAAGCATTTCGCCTTTAGATTGAGGTCATTATCGGTAGGATATATCAAACTAGATTTCATAGTATAAAATCAGTCGATAAATGTGTAATTGCAATCTAAATTCATCATAATTGCTTTAGCAGTTGCCCAAAATGAAACAACTGCGACCGAAGTTCGCAAAGTTAAAACGTTTCTTAGTTTCGCTGAAACGGATTTACATTTTAAAAGTCGAAAAGGGTGTCTCAATGAAATAAATTTGGTAATGATGCTGTTTTCAGTCAAAGTTAAACTTAACCTTTGATTGGAACATTTAATGATTTAATCGTTTACAGTTCAAACCGTGTCGCAAAGAGAAACATCAAAACACAACGTCCGGTACTGGTGCCTTTGATGAACGGAAGGACAAAGTTAGCAATGTTAAACGTTGAACACAAATAATCTGGTATAAACTCGTCAGTATTTGATTGCAAACTGCATTACAACACCGGCTTCACAAAACAAACAACCGTTTCATTTAGACTTTGGGATGCACATATGAGCCGTTTATATTCCTCTCCTTCATAAGAAGCTTAGCATAAAGAAGAAGGAATATCTGAAGTTCCGTTAGATGATCTGTCCCGGTCACACATTAGGTCGTTTCTCGATGTGACGGTATCGACGATAAGTTGGGGTGATCAGCTCGGTTACGGGTGGCCTTCCCGACACGTCACTCGCCTGCTTTCACGGCGGCGCGGTGCCGGGGGCGGCGGGGCGCGGCCTCACTCACCGTGTGCCCGGCCCCCGCCGCCGCGCCGCCCGCGGGGGGCTCGTCAGAGCGAAAAGACGCCGCCGGCCACCTCCCGGGTCACGGCACCGAGCCGCGTATCGGCGGCGGCGGCTTTCGCTGCACGGCGACGACACAGTGCAGGCCGTGAGACGGCGCGGGAGGTCAGAGCGTGTACTGCCGGCCACCGGGACAGGGCGAAAGTGGACGGAAGGAACCGAGATATGGCCGGGTAATGTATTCACCCTCTGGCTGTTAGCACCCAGATAGTCCCTATCTCAGCAAAGATAGTCCTTATCGCAGCCACCGATGAGATTTGGTGGAGAGAAATGCAGATGGGTAGGGTACTTCCGTGCATGCTTACGTGACCACTGACCAGGGCCTAATAATGTGTTTTTCACATGCGTCGGGATAATATGATCTGAGTAATCCGAGGCTGAAGGCATAGTGTCCACGGGATTCGGAGGTTTCACGCCTCCGGCTCAATCGGGATTGACTCGCAGACCAGGGCCTCGTTTCATAAAGCGAGTCCGTAACTTACGTCGGTTTTTGGTCTTGAAATGCAAGTGCATGTGAAGCGATGACGATAGTTTGAATCGTTGAATTTATTTATCTTGTAAGCAAGAACAGAAGGGAGAGGGGGAAATAACTTTATCGCCTCACATGCACTTGCAATACAGGACCAAAAACCGGCGTAAGTTACGGACTCGCTTTATGAAACGAGGCCCACGTTTAGAAAGACGGTAAACGTCACTTACAGGCTCACCAAGTGTCTGAAGATTGCAATGAAGCTGCCGAAAGTCCAATTCTGCATCACTTGACACGATCGCGGCCGCTGCAGTGACATGACCTGTGCTGACCCACTGTGACCTGTGCCGACCCACTGTGATCTTTGCTGACCCCACTATGACCTGTGCCGACCCACTGTGACCTGTGCCGATCCCCCTGTGACCTGCGCTGACCCTGTAAGCTGTGCCGATCCCCCTGTGACCTGTGCCGACCCACTGTGACCTGTGCCGATCCCCCTGTGACTGTGCCGATCCCCCTGTGACCTGTACTGATCCCCCTGTGACCTGCACTGATCCCCACTGTGACCTGCACTGATCCCCCTGTGACTGTGCCGATCCCCCTGTGACCTGTACTGATCCCCCTGTGACCTGCCCTGACGCCGCACCGTGTGTCCGCCAGGCCTGGACCCGGCCGGGCCGCTGTTCGAGGGCTACTCCACGTCCGCCCGTCTGGACGCCAGTGACGCGCAGTTCGTGGACGTGATCCACTCGAACGGCGACTCGCTGCTGCGCGGCGGCCTGGGCACCTGGGACCAGCTGGGGCACGTCGACTTCTACCCCAACGGGGGCCGCATGCAGAAGGGCTGCACCAACCTCTTCCTGGGCGCCTTCAGCGACCTCATCTGGTGTGAGTAATAGTAACTAATAGCTACTAACTAATAGTTACATTAGTTAGATGACTGTCTTTGTTGAATGCAGGTGCGATTTGCGTTTGGCCACTACCTAGAATCTGGTGATAGTTGGCGTCCATCCCGTGTGACATTTACGTTCGGCGGTCTGATCTGGAGGGAGTGGATGCCCATGTTGTGAGCCGGATGTCGGATGAAACTCCTCACCTGCAGTGTGGGTTTCTTTTCGTGAGATTTATTTGGATCGTGAGTCGGCGTAAAAGTCTACACTGGTCATGGATGACATTTACTCGACATTCGATGGCGGATGGGCTGATAACGATCGTTTGTTTTCGAACCAGTTCTGTATTGGTTTCACGAGATGATGTGAAGTATTACCAGACCTGCAGGGCCGAGTTTCCACGGCTGCTGGCGGCACTGTGCCGAGAGTTCGGGACGGCGACCCGTTTTACATGCCGAGAGTGAAAGGAGGATGCTCAGTGATGTATGCATGTATACTGCAGAGCCAAACCGACGGCGGCAGCTTGGAGATGAAGTTCTGAGAGACCAATGCATTCAGCTGCGGTGACTATACGCCCATTGTTTGACAATCATAACATGCGGCACAAATCAAAAGCTTCTTCGATAGTCTATCTATTGAGATAGCTGTCGATCAAGTTCTTATTAATCTCGTCCGGCTGCCTGTCTGGGCGGGTCGTTTTTACGACTCGGCCATCGAGCCGTTTCAACGATTCGGTTTTTGCGCATCGCTCGCCTTGCGGCGGGTGGCCTTTTCACATTCGACCCATTTTAGAATCGGACTGCGGCCCCGTTCGCCGCTGAAATGTGAGATGACGTCTCCTCAGTGAAGTCTTTGGGAAACGGCAATGCCTCGCTGATGTTTTAGGGTCAAACAGGGGTTGATTTAGGGCACTAACTCGTAAGTGTCATTAGCATGCACATGCGCGAACTAACTAGTGATACCTAAGCTAGTTTTTTTTTTGCGCTACCCCAAGTTACAAATCTTGACTCATACTCATCCCACTTCCAGTCCCGTTCCTGCGAAATACCTACCCCATGTGCATCCGTTTTTCAGCCCGTCAGACCTCATGCATGCGCAGTTCCATCTGAGCTCGTAAGTGTCCCGAATTTAGTTACTAAACCACCTGGCTCAATTGCGTGCCCCTAGTTGTAAGCTAGTGCGTGTTCTACCCAGCCCCACCAGACTGAGTTGTGTGTCGTGTCTTTCTGGCCCAACGTTTGTTCTTTTTCCAGTCCCACCCGCCTGGCTCCTTGAGTGTCCTTTTTCCAGCCCCGTCTGATCCCAGGTTTGTCCCTGGAGACCCTGTTCCAGCCCCGCCTGACCCCCTATGTTTCCCCTTTTCAGCCCCGCCTGACCCTCTGTGTGTCCCTGTTCTGCAGCGGGCGCCAGCCAGGCGGAGGAGGGCCGCTCGCTGTGCAACCACCGCCGCTCGTACCGGTTCTTCATCGACTCGATCTCGGCCAACTGCACGTTCCCGGCCACGCCGTGCGACAGCTACGAGAGCCTACTGGCCGGCGACTGTTTCCCGTGCGGACCCAGCTCGCCGTGCAGTCAGATGGGCTACTACGCCGACCGGTTCAGCGCCAGAGGCAAGCTCTACCTCATCACTCGAGAGGACGAGCCCTTCTGCGGTAAGGCACTGCCGCTTTGGTGACGGCTGACGAGCGCTGACTGACCGCCTTTTGCAGCTGATTTGGGGGCCACCAGAGTCGTCTGATGCGATTTCTGTCTGTCATGATCTCGTCTTTCAAACGTCTGTTCCAGAATGTGTTGACTGTTCAGTGTTCATCGTATTATAGCCACCCTCGCAGCTATTCAAGTTTGTGCCAGTTTTGACTCAGCCAGCCCACAGGATGGGAACGGAGACTTGCGCTGAGCTGATCTGACCTTGCGACTTTCCTGCTTACGGCTGACCGATAGCCAGGGATGAACCCATCCCGTGGTCTCATGCGGGTCCAGATACATTCAAAAACAGGCGACACTTTTAGAGACCGGCTGGAGATAGAAGATCAGCTCTACACCGACTCCCTGCCCCACAAGCGGAGATGAACATGACTGGTGACTCCACCAGAGAACATTCGGGGCAGATGCAGCCAGTGAGGCGTCTCGCGCCGCCACGTCCGTCCCAGATGGGCGCACCGTGCGCGGCAGGGCCGAAACGTCACGTCACGCCGACCGTGGGCGCGTCACGAGGCTGTCTCTCCTGGCCGATGCTCCGTCACGTCACGTCCTGTTCTCCTCCGTTCTGTTCTGTTATGTCTCCTCCAATCCTATCTTGTCCTGCCCTGTCCGGACTCGTCTCGTCCGTCACTTCTCTATATTTCCTGTCCGCCATGGTCTGTGCTGTCCTGTGCCGTCTTCCCTTTTCCGGACTAGCCCCATGCCCGGACCTATCCAGCTTGGACATCTGAACGCCGGGCCCCGTGTGTCCACCAGTCGGTCAGCACGGCTGCCGGGGCTGGGAACACGCGGCACTGCGCCGCACGACCGCTATACTGTGTCCGAACGACACGCGTACCGCCTCCGACCGAACTAGGCCGCCGGCCGCCGCCCGCGCTGCGGCGACAGATGTTACCCGAGAGCGAACTGAACTGGAGCTACAGTGTGCGAGCGAGCGTGCTGGGGAACAGCGGGTCGCAATGCGAGAACGATAGCTGATTGATACTGCCCGATATTTTAGATCATAGACTTTACATGCTTGATCACTTTGTGCTGTTCTGTCACTCTGCACTCTGGATTTTGTGCTGTACTGCTCCGGCACACAAAAAGTTCTGTTTGGTTATAACGAAATCATCTTGCGATGCTGGCTCCCGAGTCCCGGCGTTGTCCGTCCACCGACCTAAATGTGTGCCCGCCCAGTAGATATCGGTCGATGTGCCCCAACCCACCGATCGGTGAACTCTAACCTCCCAACGGTCTCTGTTTGTCCAGTAATATCTCACACAGACCCCCGACGACCTCTGTTTGATCTCTCAGCGGCCTTCTGCTCACTATTGTCCCTGACCACCTCCGTTCGACCTCTGACCCGGCCCGTTTCGTTACAGCCAATCAGCACCGAGTCACCGTGCACGGCCGGGGCGGTCCGGACGGCGCGACCTACGGCCGGGTCGAGGTCACCCTCATCTCCAGCAACGGCTACAACGAGACCTTCCCGCTCACACAGTAAGTGGATATACGCAGGAACGCCTGCCACAGGCCAACGCGTGAACAATGCGCGCGGCATATTCACCCAACGTACAAAGATAGAACTTATAATAAGTATCAAGAACGCCAAAAGGAAAGATTATACTTGTCGCATCGTTCCACGTCTCTGCAGTGGCGATGGTGACCCTCCGCCGTTCCCTGGTCTGACGCCCCGCGTCCCTCGCCTGCAGTGGTGACCCCCTCCCCGTTCCCCGTTGTGACGTCCCCCTCCCCGTTCCCCGGTGTGACGCTCTGTCCCTCCCCGTTCCCGGGTGTGACGCTCTGTACTTCCCCGTTCCCCGGTGTGACATCCCGCGTCCCCCGCCCGCAGTAATGACGGAGACGACGTGAGCCGGCCGCTGGTGCGTATGCTGGTCGCCCACCCGGTGTTCCACCACATCAACCAGGTTCAGCTGCGCTACACCGCCTACAACGGCTGGCTGTACAGCGGCGCGCCCGCCTGGAGTATCGACAAGGTGGCCATCGTCAACAGCCTCGGGCACAGGTGAGACGGCCGAACAGAGAGGGCAAATGAAGGACCAACGTGTGAACCTGTAGGAGAGTCAGGGAGAAAAGCAGATACCATTCTGAAGGACTGACTGCCTGGGGAAAAGGCAATCGTAATTCGGCGCACGTAGGTAGTCTGTGCAGTGCGCCCGACCCAGCTGCTAGCGGCGTGCCTGGATTGCGTATGACGCGTCACGTGTGTGCCTATCGCCGCAGGCAACATGGAAATTAGGAACACCGTGAGAAGCCGGTCTGCCGCCGGCCAGACTCGTGTGTTTGGCTTTGGGAGAGTTGTGCTTGATGTATTTGTTCAGCCTCGATCGGAGCGTGGGCTCTGTACGTACTGCACGCAGCAATGACACCGTTTACCCACCGACAATTCGTGTGGGTATATGTCGGCAAATATAGCGGACATTGGCACTGCCGCCGTGCCCGCGCGGCTGTGACCGCTGCCCGACACGGTACGGACAGCTCACCTGACGCCGTCCTCGTCCTGTTGCAGCATGTCCTACTGCCAGCGGAACATGGTGCTGCCGGACGGGAAGCCGGTGCTGCTGAACCTGCGCGCCGGCAACTGCCGCGTCTCGTCGTTCCGGCCCAACCAGAGCTTCTGGAAGTCGCCCCAGAAGCCGCCGCAGCTGCCGCCAGTCAGCCTCGAGGAGGTAAGAGCGGCGAAATGGATAGAGACGAGAGACGGCGCCCAGTCCGCCGGGCTGTCATCAATGATGCCAATAGCCACGTGCCGCTTCAGTTCCTTTTCAACCAATATACTTTTGATATAAGTTAGTCCTGAACCGTCCTGTGCGACTCCATCTTTGTTAAATATCATAGAAGCCAAGAAATAAATTATGTTGAAAACAGTTCACAGTAATTATCGACCAAGTCGGGTAGCGGTAGAACACAGATGTGTCCCAGATGATGTAGGTTTAGGACGCCTCTGTAACACGAGTCCCCCTTCGGCAGACGATTCCCGACCCTCCGCCGCTGGAGGACGTCCAATCGAACCACGTGCGGAGCCTGGGTGCCGCCGACGGCGCGCTGCAGCGACTGTCGTCCCGGCCGCACCCGCGCCGGCCGGCCGGCGACCAGGCCTTCTTCAACCCTGACGGCCTGCCGGGCCGGACCGGCGAGCTAGACGACCAGCCAGCGCGGCCCGCTGACCATTCCAAACACCGCATGGAGGACGAGAGTGACGGCGACCAGGCCGAGGACTATGGCGACGACGAGGACTACGAGTACGACGAGGAGGAGAGCGACAACAGCACGCGTCACCCGGATCCGCCGCCCACCCCTGAGACGGTGGCGGAGGGCGCCAAGCCGGTGCGCGGCCCGGACGACCTCGGTGTGATCGTGATCCGCGGGGTGGCCGCGGAGGCCGGGGTCGAGGGCCGCGCGCTGTCCCCGGCGCGGCCCTCGCTCGCCCAGCTGGCGCGCGTGACCAACAGCAGCGGCGAGTACCCGCGCCGCGGCCGGCAGATCGGGATCCACGGACGGGCGCGCGCCAACGCCACAATCTCGGCGGCTCCGCGGCGGCCGCGGCCGCGCCGGCTGCGGCCCGGGCTGCGGCCGCAGCCGGCCGGCCCCGGCCCGGAGCCCGTCTACTACGTGCAGTACCTGCCGCCGGAGCTGTTCGAGCGGCCGGCCGCCGACTACATCCCAAGCCGGGCCGTGGTGCCGCCGCCGCCGGGCGCCGGCCGCGCCGCGCGCAGCCGCGGTCACCGGTTCGGCTTCCTGCGCAGCCTGTTCCCCACCTGGGAGAGCCCAGAGACGCGCTACATCCCGCTCACTGAGGGCCAGCGCGAGCGGTTCCGTCCCGGGTGACCGGCCGGCTGCAGAGAGCCGCTGTGGACCGGAGAGGACGCAGGGACGGAGTCTGTTCCGCCGCCGGAGCTAAACTCATACTGCGGGTGAACCTTTTCACCAGGGCGCGACATCGGATGCCGGGATAATGCCGAGTCGGCGTCTCCTGTGGAGAGGGAATATGAGGGGTCTTTCGATCAGAGGATCAGCAGTTACCAAAACGCGACACCGAAACCACCGAGGGCCGTGCGATTTCTGCCGGCGAGCGAGGGAGCGCCGGCCGAGCCACTGCCGGCCGGCCGTATGTGATAGGACCGGGGCCAGCCACTCAGCGCCGCCGCCCCGCATCTTTCCAGTGTATCCGTCCGTACTGCATGTGTATTATATCCGTGTCTACTGTGTAGGTTAGCGTGTTTTCACAAATGTCTGTGCAATTTCACTGGGTAGGTAGCGCGTTGTGGGTGTGGTGGGAGGCAGCGGACCGTTTGAGTGATGACCGGGCGCAGGGACGCGCACGGAGCAGCGAGTGTCACCGAGTAGCACCTGTTAGTGCCAAAGAGGGGCGCGTCCGCGCGCGCGTGAGAACTTGGTGAGAGTGTCGGATCGAGAGCTTACGTGTGAGCTGTGTGGAGCGCGGCGGCCGGCAGCGCTCGTCCCGGCGGCTCGGCCGGACGGCGCCGCAGTAGAACAGTATTCAGAGTGTGAGAGGCAGTGTTTTACCTGTGACTGGGCGGCCGGGGGCGCCCGGACAGGCCGCGGCGGGGCAGCGGGGGTGCGCCCGTCCCGCCGACCTCGGTCGTACTCAGGGAGCGCGTTCGGCCGCGGCGGCCCGGCCAGAGGTGCGCCGGCCCACGCCGACATCAATAAACATACACACGAGTACAGCCGCGAGTCTGTATTGGCTGCTGTGGCGCAGAGATGGTACACCCCACACCACAGGCGCTCTTCAGAGGTCGCCTTCAGCGTCCGTCATCACGGGCTTGTGCCGGTCCGGCCGGCAGTCTTCCACACTGAACACATCTCTCGGAACAGTTCTCACTTATTTCCGAACACTGCGCTCGTGAGCAGTTTTAAGTCTCGGAGTCCGGCAGTCTTGTATCGCGAGCGGGTTCCAGACCTTGGGTCGGGCGCCCTGACTGCGGAAGAGCTCCTCTTCCGAGTCGATCGTGGATCCTCCACTGCCAGTAGTTTCACGGGGTGCGGGGCCACCGGTGCACAGTTCCCGTGTTCTCCGCTCGCGGCGGCCCGCGGGGCCATACGCCCACACTGCCCCGGCGCTGGCGGCGCCCAGCCTCGCTCAGTGTTCGCAAACACCACTCGCGAGCGTGAGCCCTCTCCCGAGGGCGGGTAGAGATCACGTCCGCGCCTTGATCTTGTGAAGCACCTTGCTCTGCTCCAGCGCCGCCTTCCGTTTCCTCTGTGGATGAGAGGACACTGGTTAGGAAAACACACGATTGGAGGCAACGCGGAAAACGACGCTATCGTCCAGCCTGAGTCGATGGCAACACAAATCGTTTGCTTATTGGGGCTAGGAGCAAACAAGTTGGGTAGGGACCGAGAAGCAGAGAGTCAATACGTCGTCTTCATAAATATCAAATACAAAAACACACGACGAAAACTACATCATTCGCAAATTACGGTTAGTGAGGATGCTACTTGAACGGTCACTAACTCACTAGATTACTTTATTCTGCTGGAACCATCGCTGCCGTCATCTGACTACAGAGCGCACCTTTTGCGCGGCGGCACGTACCGTGGGTGTGCCCTGCGAGCTGTGAATGTCGAGCACCTGAGAGATCGTCTTTGGCCGGTTTATGTCCAACCCGCTCGGCGCGATGGAAGACGGAATGTCGAGCGTCTGTGGAAGGGGCAGTGCAGAGGGTCAGATCTCAGCAGGTAGAGTCGCGGCATGAGGCCACCTCAAGGAGGGTTCTAAGGATTTGGTAACTACGCAACAATAAACAGATATTGCATATGATTGAGACCCACCGTCCTACTTTTGACAAAGGCACAATTACTTTTACTAGGTACACGAGGGCGTCAGGATATCATGTCAAAACGGGCACCACCCCTGCAGCTCTGCTCTCCCATAAGCTCATATTCACCCCACTATCACCTTATGAACAGCACGTACCTTTCCCGGAGCGAGCGCCTCGTACTGGTGTTTGAGCGTCTGCAGCTCAAACTCACACGAGCTGAGGCCCATCTTCAGCTCGTAGAGCAGTAACATGTCGTTCCGCAGCTCGTTAAACTGGCTGGATATCTCCTCGGTCGGCATAGGGCTCATCTCTGCCGGAGTGACCGGGAGAAGTGGGTGAAACATTGCCACCCAAAGGGGATCTGTTTCGAATATGTTAAGCATGCGTTCTGAATCTGATAGATTAACGTCGAACAACAGATAGGACTCAGCTGAAGTACGGCACGCATCGGTCACGAGGCGAAAAGGCGATTGCCATGCACATACATTTTCTCACAACGAATTTGCCAAAACTGCGAACAGAATTTTTCCTAAAAGGACGGGGGCATTAATTCAGACAATGAGCCATGCAGCCTTGTCCCCGCGCCCAGTCTCACCGATGCCGAGCTCCTGGACCAGCTGCTCGATGGCCTTGGCCTTCTTCTGTCCGATGCTGGCCGGCAGTTTCATCCTCTGCGAGCGCAGGCTGACGCCGCTGCCGCGGAGGTCCGGAAACTTGATACTGCCGCCGGCGTCGCCCGCGCCGCTCGACTGCCGGACGAGGGGGCGCGCAGGTCAGGGAATGGATACCAGCGGATGCTAGAGCGACACATATGTACAGACACCCGCGCCGCTCGACTGCCGGACGACGGGCGCACAGGTCAGAGAATGGATACCAGCGGACTCGAGAGCGACAGATTCAAACAACACAGCAGCTAACGGAACGGTGCAGCCACACGGTGCTGAGCAAATGGCAACAAAACAATAGCAATTAGTCCAGGGATGCGGAGCCGTGGAAATTTCAGACGGCTCCGGCTCCGGCTCCGGCTCCGGAGATAAAAATCGGCTCCGGCTCCGGCTCCGGGTGAAATGTCATGGCGGCTCTGGCTCCGGCTCCGAGTAAAATGATCCGGCTCCGGTGGCTCCGGCTCCGGCTTCTACTCAGTACATCCCCTATGCGATCAATTAAATACGGGTTGAAGAAAAAGGTGATGGGATTGGTACACGTTGCTTCTGTATTTGTATAACAAGGCTATTTTGAATACCACATTGTTTTACGCCTTGTACCGTCAAACCGAACTAGGTAAATAATTGTTTCCTCTTAAGAAAAGGAGCCGGAGTCGCCCCCCTTTTTTGACGGCTCCGGCTCCGGCTCCGGC
This sequence comes from Amphibalanus amphitrite, assembly GCF_019059575.1. Classification (NCBI taxonomy): domain Eukaryota; kingdom Metazoa; phylum Arthropoda; class Thecostraca; order Balanomorpha; family Balanidae; genus Amphibalanus; species Amphibalanus amphitrite. The sequence continues at coordinate 99,633 of NW_024883063.1, read as the reverse complement.
TCCGGGCAAAATATGCCGGCTCCGGCGGCTCCGGCGGCTCCGGCTCCGGCTCCGCATCCCTGAATTACACGTCGTCCTCTCAAAGAAATAAACTGACATGTTTCACTAGTTGCGCTGACTGTTGAGGACACCGACCCATTGTCTCCTGTCCACTGCCCAGTCCGCCGTCTACTCACCCCACCCTCCCGGCTGCGTTCCCCGTACGTACTGCACTGTCGAGTCGGTCCCTGGGCGGCTTGTTTCCGACGTGGACCACCTTCTTTTTGACGGTGCCCGGCGTCTTGTGCAGCCGCCGGTGCTCCGTGTCGGCCGAGTTGATCAGCTTCTGCAGGTCCTGAGTCTTCCGCTCGCGCTCCCGCTTCCTGGCCTCGATTTTCCGCAGTTCGGCCAGCAGGTGCTGCTCCTCCTCGATCTGGGCGGGTCACAGGGACAGGGTCAGAGGTCTCTGGTCAGTCAGAGAACGTCCAGAGCCGATCTGGGCCGGTCACAGGGTCAGCTTAGCGGTCAGAGGTCAGTCTGAGAACGCCCAATCGATCTGAGCGAGACGCCAGGACAGGTCAGAGGTCAGGAGTCAGTCTGAGAACGCCCAGTCGATCTGAGCGGGTCACAGACAGGACAGGTCAGAAGTCAGGAGTTGAGTCAGATCAGAGTTTGAAAAAAAAATGTAAGGTGACGTCACCACAGCACAAAGAGGTCCCAAACTGGTTTAGATTATGACTTGGAATGAAGTTTAATGAATTCCAAATAACGAGAATGACTGACCGTCCAAGACGGTAGTTCAAATGTACGACAAAGTTAGCGGCCATGCAGATCCTGCAACTGTAAATAAAGCCGAGAACATCACAGATCATCTGTATAAACGGTTAGGGCTCTCTCAAAGCAAAAAGAAAGAGCGACCTCTGCACAAAAGTTTGATCCCTGCTCAGCCCAAGTCTCTCACCTGTTTGGGTGACCGGCTGACACCTCACTACCCGCTGCCCCCCCTCTCACCTGTTTGGGTGACCGGCTGACACCTCACTGCCCGCTGCCCCCCCTCTCACCTGTTTGGGTGACCGGCTGACACGGGATACCTCACTACCCGCTCCCCCGTCTCACCTGTTTGGGTGACCGGCTGACACCTCACTACCCGCTCCCCCGTCTCACCTGTTTGGGTGACCGGCTGACACCTCACTACCCGCTGCCCCGTCTCACCTGTTTGGGTGACCGGCTGACACCTCACTGCCCGCTGCCCCCCCTCTCACCTGTTTGGGTGACCGGCTGACACGGGATACCTCACTACCCGCTCCCCCGTCTCACCTGTTTGGGTGACCGGCTGACACCTCACTACCCGCTGCCCCGTCTCACCTGTTTGGGTGACCAGCTGACACGGGATACCTCACTACCCGCTGCCCCGTCTCACCTGTTTGGGTGACCGGCTGACACCTCACTACCCGCTGCCCCGTCTCACCTGTTTGGGTGACCGGCTGACACCTCACTACCCGCTGCCCCGTCTCACCTGTTTGGGTGACCGGCTGACACCTCACTACCCGCTGCCCCGTCTCACCTGTTTGGGTGACCGGCTGACACCTCACTACCCGCTCCCCCGTCTCACCTGTTTGGGTGACCGGCTGACACCTCACTACCCGCTCCCCCGTCTCACCTGTTTGGGTGACCGGCTGACACCTCACTGCCCGCTGCCCCCCCTCTCACCTGTTTGGGTGACCGGCTGACACCTCACTGCCCGCTGCCCCCCCTCTCACCTGTTTGGGTGACCGGCTGACACCTCACTGCCCGCTGCCCCCCCTCTCACCTGTTTGGGTGACCGGCTGACACCTCACTGCCCGCTCCCCCGTCTCACCTGTTTGGGTGACCGGCTGACACGGGATACCTCACTACCCGCTGCCCCGTCTCACCTGTTTGGGTGACCAGCTGACACGGGATACCTCACTACCCGCTGCCCCGTCTCACCTGTTTGGGTGACCAGCTGACACGGGATACCTCACTACCCGCTGCCCCGTCTCACCTGTTTGGGTGACCAGCTGACACGGGACACCTCACCGCCCGCTGCCCCGTCTCACCTGTTTGGGTGACCGGCTGACACCTCACTGCCCGCTGCCCCCCCTCTCACCTGTTTGGGTGACCGGCTGACACCTCACTGCCCGCTCCCCCGTCTCACCTGTTTGGGTGACCGGCTGACACGGGACACCTCACCGCCCGCTGCCCCGTCTCACCTGTTTGGGTGACCGGCTGACACCTCACTGCCCGCTCCCCCGTCTCACCTGTTTGGGTGACCGGCTGACACGGGATGCCTCACTACCCGCTGCCCCGTCTCACCTGTTTGGGTGACCGGCTGACACCTCACTGCCCGCTCCCCCGTCTCACCTGTTTGGGTGACCGGCTGACACGGGATGCCTCACTACCCGCTGCCCCGTCTCACCTGTTTGGGTGACCAGCTGACACGGGATACCTCACTACCCGCTGCCCCGTCTCACCTGTTTGGGTGACCAGCTGACACGGGATACCTCACTACCCGCTGCCCCGTCTCACCTGTTTGGGTGACCAGCTGACACGGGATACCTCACTACCCGCTGCCCCGTCTCACCTGTTTGGGTGACCAGCTGACACGGGATACCTCACTACCCGCTGCCCCGTCTCACCTGTTTGGGTGACCAGCTGACACGGGATACCTCACTACCCGCTGCCCCGTCTCACCTGTTTGGGTGACCAGCTGACACGGGATACCTCACTACCCGCTGCCCCGTCTCACCTGTTTGGGTGACCAGCTGACACGGGATACCTCACTACCCGCTGCCCCGTCTCACCTGTTTGGGTGACCGGCTGACACCTCACTGCCCGCTGCCCCCCCTCTCACCTGTTTGGGTGACCGGCTGACACCTCACTGCCCGCTGCCCCCCCTCTCACCTGTTTGGGTGACCGGCTGACACCTCACTGCCCGCTGCCCCCCCTCTCACCTGTTTGGGTGACCGGCTGACACCTCACTGCCCGCTGCCCCCCCCTCTCACCTGTTTGGGTGACCAGCTGACACGGGATACCTCACTACCCGCTGCCCCGTCTCACCTGTTTGGGTGACCAGCTGACACGGGATACCTCACTACCCGCTGCCCCGTCTCACCTGTTTGGGTGACCTGCTGAAGAGTCGCTTCAGCTGCTGTTTCCGGCGCCGCTCGTGGGCGGCATCATAGACAAACTCCTTGGTCTGCGGCTGTCCCGGCTCGGCTCGCAGCTGGGGACGGGACAGGGGGAGTATACTGACTATTTATGGCACCTCAGCACCTCAGGACTGTCACCGGAGCAGTGGTACACACGGGCGAGTACAAACTAACACGCACGGGACGCATCGCGTGTACATTAATCACTGATTAACGCAATTAGTGCCATTGGCACACACACACACATCCATTCCCATAATGACATACATTAATGTGCAATCATCATCGTGGGTGCGCTAGGTACCCGAAAAAGTCAGCGCCCACGAATATTTTAGGGGAAATATTAATTGCAGGCACACAGCCGGACGCAAAATCTTTTTATGATACTTATCTACAGGAAGTGGGAATGCTGACAAAGCTTCCAATAAATAGGTAACCAACACCAAAGGTGATTGATCTCACAAATCACAGCCCGAACCCCCCACTGGTGTGACCTGGTGGTCGCTGACCCTGTCACGGCACCCGACGATACGTCCCGTTAGCGCCTATAGCGCGTGCATCTCTCTGGTGTGACCCCCTGCTCGCCCAGCCCTGTCACACCCCACGGTCCGTCCCGCTGGCGCCTGTGGCGCGGCTGGCTGCCGGCAGTACCGGTCAGACACCCAGCTGCCGGCGGTACGGGTCAGACACCCAGCTGTCGACGGTACCGGTCAGACACCCAGCTGTCGACGGTACGGGTCAGACACCCAGCTGCCGACGGTACGGGTCAGACACCCAGCTGTCGACGGTACGGGTCAGACACCCAGCTGTCGACGGTACGGGTCAGACACCCAGCTGCCGGCAGTACCGGTCAGACACCCAGCTGTCGACGGTACGGGTCAGACACCCAGCTGTCGACGGTACGGGTCAGACACCCATCTGTCGACGGTACGGGTCAGACACCCAGCTGCCGACGGTACCGGTCAGACACCCAGCTGCCGACGGTACGGGTCAGACACCCAGCTGCCGACGGTACGGGTCAGACACCCAGCTGCCGACGGTACGGGTCAGACACCCAGCTGCCGGCAGTACCGGTCAGACACCCAGCTGCCGACGGTACGGGTCAGACACCCAGCTGCCGGCGGTACGGGTCAGACACCCAGCTGCCGGCGGTACGGGTCAGACACCCAGCTGTCGGCGGTACGGGTCCTGCTGCCGACGGTACGGGTCAGACACCCAGCTGTCGACGGTACCGAGAAGACACCCAGCTGCCGGCGGTACCGAGAAGACACCCAGCTGTCGACGCCGACGGTACGGGTCAGACACACCCACCTTGTTGAGCGTGCTGCAGATACTATAGTAGCGGCCCTTGAGGTCCTCCACCGATCGGTCGGCGTACTTGGCCCGGTCCCAGCGGTCCTGCATCACAATAAACCTGCAGACATACACAGGAGATGGGGGGGGGGGGGTTAACGGACGGCGTACTTGGCCCGGTCCCAGCGGTCCTGCATCACGATAAACCTGACGACACATACACGGGAGATGGGGGTTAACGGTCGGTTTTTACATGCGCAAAAATAGTAGCATAAAGGCGAAGAATAAAAAATGGCATCAGTAGAACGACAGTGCCAAACAAAAATACACAGGAAACACAACTTTATTGACAGTGAGGAGTTACGATTATTTTGCTAAATACTCCATCATAATCCAATAATCCATATCCATCACTTACATAATCCATCACTTAAATAATCCATCACTTACCGTTGAGATACCAAACATAAAATCATCATCTTTACACAGACACTCCAGGGCACCTTTATTGATGCCTAATTAACTCAGGAAGGGGCAATACAATCCCACAAGAGGTCACGCTCACCTATATAGTACGTACGGATACATTTTTAATAAATCCTGTTGGTGGACCTCATATCCACGACCAGCTTTGGCGTGACCATGAAATTGAGATGTAGCGACGTGACCTTATCCTACTAACTACCGTCATTTTTTCAATGAGGCGGGGCACGACCGAATGCCTGTCAGAAATACCTGTCCTGACCAGACAAAATAGGGCGTTAATCATGTTCGTTAGGGCACAGCTGCCGTGACTGAGGGGCTGGCCGCACCCCGGGCGGTGACGGATTGCGGGGCCAGCTGAGGGGGGGGGGGGGGGGGTGACCAGACCAGCCCCGGGCGGTGAAAGATTGCGGGCTCAGCTGAGGGGCTGACCACCCCGGGCGGTAACGGATGGCGGGGCCAGGTGGGCCGCACGGCTAATAATTCCGCACCGGTGGGGCGATACATCACAGCGCGGCCGACACGTGCTTCAGCTATCGCCTCACCACGGGACTGCATGGTGTGGTAACATCACACCGCGACCGGCCCGGGAGTGGCGAATATGCGCCCGGGAGCCGGCTATCGTCTCACCACGGAACTACATGATGTGTGAACTGTGAACTAACGTCCCATGGACGTACCCCGTGCGTCAGAATCCCACTAAATTGCAGCGACATAATTTTACCAGACTTCGACCGCGCACAAGCGGATACAACTCAGACCGTATCACCCAATTCTCTGTAATTAGTCAACTTGTATGATAAATTATCTAATTATCCAAAAGATCCAGCATATGACACATGCTGGACGACTTGTGACTGTTAAAAGACAATTATTTATGCGTTGTCCCACTTCTACATCATGCATTACTAGTCTACCTCCCATATCCTAAGACCCAAAACTATCGGCGATGGGAGGCTCAATAATTTCCCGTGGGCGATGGCGCATACAATACCAGCCGCCCGGACACCGCCGTCGTACCATGATAATATGCTCCACGAGTATTCCACCATTGAGCAGCCGCTCGGGCCCTCCAAAACATTCAGCCATCGTGTCACTGCCGTCTAACGCAGGGACCGAGGGCGCGTTTTGCATCGACCGCGACAGCACCGCCGCCGTCGCCCGACATTTATACGCCGCCGACGGCCTAACCGGCGACTGACGGCGCCACAACTCGCCGGCCCAATCACAATCGACGTCCCTGCCGCCGCCCAGCCACGGGGCAGCAATGACCCAATCTGCACGGCGCCGTTCCATTTCGGTTTTCATTTCTCGACACACGGTCAAGGGCTGGCTCGGGGCTCAGTGGAGACGGGGCGGGTTTGTCGGCGGGGTGGGTACCGACTTGAGGTCGAAGAGGTGCTCGGTCTCGGGTACTGAGTACCCACCTGAGGTCGAACCGGCGGCAGAGGTCGAAGAGGTGCTCTGTCTCAGGCACTGAGTACCCACCTGAGGTCGAACCGGCGGCAGAGGTCGAAGAGGTGCTCGGTCGCGGCCTTGGACCAGCCGTCTGCCTGCAGATGACGCTGGTACTCCTGGTCCGTGAAAGACACCACGTCCACCTTCTGTGAATGGGAGACACGCGGGGCGCTGTCAGTAGACGCACATAGCACACCAAGCCACACAGCAGCGTCACGCCACACGGAGCATTACAAATACACGCCTGACTGGTGAGTGGTGATACATGAGGCACTGCTCACAGCAGCCTGCTGTATGGTTATCCCTCGCGGGCCCGGGGGGGGGGGGGGTTCGCCCCCCTGACGAATATTTGCGATAGCTCCCGAACGCTTACGGATAGGAAAGTGAAACTTTCAGTACCTTTTCTCCCATCAATTTGACATCTTCTGAAGTAAAAAATTTGGACCTAGCCCCCTTGATGACGTCACAAGGTCCATTTTTCTAGACCCCTGCATGGTAAACTTCGGCGTCACAGACTCAAACTTCAAATAGCTGCTAAAAATAGAGTTTTAGAGATAAAGACAAATTACGAGCACGGTTGTGTAGCATTTGACCTAGAGAAAAATAAAAAATAATTTTGGTGACCTGGGCTCAGAGGTCAGGTCAACGACCCCGAAATGTGGTTTTAGTTTTTCGCAAATAACTTTGACAAAAATGGTCCAAGAGCTACGGCAGTGGTACCTACCATCGCATTCGCCTTGTCAAGCCGCGTCGAATGATATATATTTTGTTCGGAAAAGGTCAAGTTTTATGTTGACCTCATGTGACCTCGAATGACCTCTGGTTGATCTGGTTGACACATGAAAGGTCGTTTCTGATGGATTTGTACCCGCTGATCACGAATCTTGCATCTATTTTCCTCTAAGCCTTCATTTAGAGTTTCCGGATGGCAAAATTGTCTTATTTATTATTACTAACTTGAATCAGTGAAATAGCCTCTAGCAGGGATACTCTTCTGTGACCTTGACCTTTGAGCAGCCTTGTATCGTAAGATGAACCACAAATAGGGAACTGATAAGCCTCAAAACATTTCAAAACATCTTAGAAGTTAGCACGCAAGATGTGCGAAAAGTGCCCAGTTTGAGGTCAATTTTGAGCGTGACCTTGACCTTGACCTTTGATTTTGAGCACATTTTCGGAATCCTCAGATTCTCTTCTTTTGTTTGACACCCAATTTTGCCGGTTTGATGCAGCCTGCCGTCCTCTAGAAGGCTTACTTTGAGATCACTACACATGTGCCAATTTTTGCCCTTGACCTTGACCTCTGACCTTGAGAATTGACCTGAGGTCAAAAATTTTAGGTGCTTTAGAATCGTCTTGTAAGGACCTTTCGCTTGATATCGCTTTTGTTTCCGTAGCTCCCTTATTTACGGAGTTAGACAGGGGGGGGGGGTTGGGATTAACCCCCGTGCCCGGCCGGGTTATGCGTGAATCGAAATTGCGACAAGTAATAGATCATACCACCCCATCCATTTTCGTAAACCGTAGGATCACCATCTGCTAGGCATTTTAGGAGCTGCTATCGGGTGGGTCGTTCGGTCGGCCGTCACCGCACCAGTCGACCCTGCCACTACTATCCCGTACACTGCCCCCCGCCTAACAGCAGGTAAGCTGGTGTAGGTACTGTCTCACACTGGCTCCCACCGCAGTGGTTACGACCCCCGCGGCGCAGCCCCACCTTGTTGAACTTGGCGAAGGCGTACTCCTTGTCCTCGTCGGCTACGCGCCGCCAGTGGTGCAGCACGGCGCCGTCTGACCGCGCCGGGTTCGTGAACGGCGTCCAACGCCACGGGCGCACCCGGCGCATCCCCAGCTTCGCCTTGGTCTGCTTGTAGCCCTTGTTGACTGTGCGGGACAACGAACAGAACAGGTTAGTTGCAGATGTATTGCACTCACGAATGAGAAGAATCATACCAAGACTTTAATTGTAGCGAAAAGGTGTCTATTTCAAAATAAGAAATAATGCCAGTAATACTTACATGAGTTACAAAGACATCAAAATCCAAACAGCTGTTTCTATAATCCCCTCAACAGTTAAATGTTCCCATGCTAGCAGTCAGCCTCACAGACGCAGATGTACGAGAAAGAGCAGCCGATTCATCCTGCCGCTGTCGGGCCGTCTCACCATCCTCGGTGGGGAAGAGCGGCGGGTGCTCCTTGTTGTCCGAGTAGAGCAGCGCGTACAGCTCTCGGTTGATGCCCTCGGGCCGGCGGCTGCCGCGCGGCGCGCCCGGCCGTTTGGCCACCCGCTGCGGGCCGATGATCTTCTCACGGTTGATCTCGGAGGAGGCCGCGCCGCCGCGGTCCACCTCGAGAATGTCCAGCACGTCCGACATGGCGGCGCCGACTCAGACCGACTGCACAGGAGACGACTGGCGGGTCTGCGAGGGGCGGGGGCAGATGGGTCAGACCGGACACAACTCACTGATCTGTGAGGGGCAGAGGCAACTGACTCAGACTGGACACCGCTGGCTGCTCTGTGAGGGAGAGGGGGCAACTGACTCAGACAGGAATATGGTCACAACTCACACATCAGCCACAGGGTGAAATGTATCGGCACTTCTTTGGAATATTACACTTTTTTCTGGCACAGTCCACTGCGTACAACTCAAGTAAATATGTTTGATAAACAGTAAAATTTACGCATCATCCTAAATGGAAAGTTTCATCAGATCATATCTGAACAAGGCTTGTTGGACATCCACTGACCAGCTTGAACAACCAATGATTGGCAGAAGGTTTCAAAACCCATACTTCTGAAGCCTGGAAACCTATTCTCAGGAACCTGAGCATGATGTGGGAGTTACTCATGAAAATACAAACATATGTGAAACTCCGGAGGCTTCTCATTCCAAGCATTTGATTACGAAATTTGTATATGACCCTGTTTTGAACTTTGATACAATATTTGTTTTACATCATGTGAACACGTCATTTGCCAATTGCCAGTGAAGTGGGACCAGACTGGAAAACATCCATACACTACGCCGGACGCCCGTGAGACCCCCATGCATGACGCAAGCGATTTGCGCTTAAATTTCTGCATGATTTGCATTGAAAGTTGGGTACCTATTCGTGCCAAAAATAAGCCACTTTTACATCCAGCGCAGGTGCAATCTACCGATTAGGGCTATATCAACCAGAGCGTTCTGGGGCCTTGAATGCTCTCTCATGTTTGAGCATCTGAATAAGTTGATGTTTCCATGGAAACCCAATGACCAATGCCAAAATATGCGCAGCACACTGTAGTGTCGCGCCGTGAAACAAGGCCCGGGTCGGAGTTCCCGGGACACAAAAATCGGTGGTGTGTTCCAGGCTAGCAGTCGCCAGAGAGGACCAGTCAGCGGAGCAGCACGTGTTCCGGCACATCAGCCTCTTCTCAGCACACGGCGCAGAGCGCCGCGGGGCACCAGTTATCTGGCACTGCTGGCACGCCGGCCGCCGCGGGGGGAGACGGCCGATTCAGTGCACGTTCTGGAAGGAGTGGCCCAGTGGTCCGCCCTCATCTGGACGTGCACCGAAACTGCGTCCTCTCGATCCTCCCCAGACCCCAGGGATACGGAGTGGCAGCGTGCTCCTGAAGAGTGGCTTAACTGGTGACTCGGGCCAGTTGTCACGCCATTGCGTGTGTACAGGCCTCTCCTGGGCCTCTTCAGGGTGGCCGCTCCTCCAATGAGTAAACTTAGCAGCTCGCGAGTAGGAGCATGAGACGACTGCCCCAGCAGGACGAATCAAAGCTGCTGCTAGATTGACCAGTGTGTCTAAAAATTTGATGACCGCCATTCACCAAAAAATTATGCAGCTACCCTGCTCCAAATAATTCAGCGGCCATCATGCGCTATAGCTGGCTGAATTAAGGGCATGCAAAGTTACGCCGGGCCGGACGTGCCCTTAAATTTCGGCGCATGCGAAGTTACACCGGACGTGCGCTGAAATTTTAGCATCAGGCCACTACACCGGAAATATTTGGCATAACATGTATTTTTTCCAATTTGGCCGCCAGCCTAGAACACATAGCTCTGCCAATTTTTATGGCCCAGGCCCATGGAACTTCCAACTCCGGCCTTGTTTCACGGCACACAACGCAACAGTGCGCTAAGCGTATTGAGTGTAGCGGCGCTGCTCCACCGCTGGTCAAGTGATATTTAGTGGTTGCGACTCACTGAAGTCGCGGCGTCAGCTGCGCGGCAGAGACGTATTTGCTTTTCACCGGCGGCGTGGTCGAGGACGCCATTTTCGCTTTGGCAGTCATCATGCCATGAACAGAGTTTGGCACCCGGCCAGATTCGGGACAGAGTATGTATGAATCAAAGAATATTGTCGTTTTGTTACCTATTTATCAGCTTATGTTGTTACCTATGGATACAATCTGTGATATCGTTTCCATACGTTGATTTCTCACGTTGATAACCGATTTACCTAATTTACCTATATTTCGGATGTTTTTCATGCTCATAAGTCACTTAGTGTTATGATTTATGTTCATATTTATGATGTGCGTTTCTTTCTGTGTGTTTCTCAGGTTTTCTACATTACACCTGCGTTACACCTCCGTTACACCTGTCACCTACGCAGTTACCCAATAGAATCTGATCTGAAAACTAACAACTTGTTTACCTGCCAAAGCCGTATCATTGAGGTATTGGGTTTCCATGGGAAAAACTTATTCAGACGCTCAAACCAATCTGGGACAAAGCAAAAGGAGGTTTTGGTAGATCAGTTTCACTTTGACTTTACCGTAACAACCTGGTTCTTGATTTGACTTGTGACTAATCGAATCAGGGTATATAGAACAACGAATCGAATGATTTACATAGAATCTAGCCCACAGAAAATCTTTAACTTGCAACTTGTGAAAAATATAAAAACACGTCCGATCTACCACACGTATATCCAACAAATGTCAATCTGGTAGCACAAATAACAAGTTTTCCTCTATTTCCTCTCTGCGTATTGAAGTTTTCCTTGAAATTTCAACGACTTGATTTTTAAGTTAATCTTAAAAGCAGCAACGTTGATTGATTCAAGGACTAATGTTGAATAATTTATGAAAAAATGAGCTAACCAATATAATTTCATAAAAATTATCAAAAACAGCCTTAAGCTTTTCTAAATACTTCAATAATTATGAAATAATTTTGCATATGGTAGCAATGAACTTGAAATTTAGCGACAAATAATACGCACCTGTTACATTAATATGCACGTTGAAATGCAGCATGTGGAAAACGAAAGATTGTGAATGAGGTGAATGAGCTGTTGAGGTTGTGAAACTGGGTAAGTTTGGTTTCATCGGCAGAGAAAGCTTGGCAATAGTTCTCTACCCACAAACATTGCTAATAGTACCCTTGCTGTCCATCATCATGACCCCACTTACTACTTGACTGGTAAGTTGTACTTCATGTTTGCAATGTGTAACCTGCAACAACAACAAGACAGAAGTTTGTCAATTATTTTGTTTGAACGGTTTTGATTAGGGCACGCATGATGAGACCTTATAGTAAGGATTGTTTGGTCAGTTATGCAAGTAACAAAGTCAACACCAACAGCACACTGTCCTGGTGGTGGCCAAAACACGATTGTGAAATGGTCATGGGACTTTTACGCAGACAACTTGACTGAAGTGTCTCACAACTCGCTGCCAGTGCATGTCAGGCCCAGCTGAAAACTGACACCTTCCCTGCTGAGCTACAGAGTACCTAGCAGGCAGACATTTTAAAAAGCATCTGATTCTGCTGTAAAATGGAAAACTAGAATGCAAAAAAGATACCTGTGAAGCTGGTACCTAGTCTTTCTGCTTCATTTCAGGTCACATTACAGCATCATGTTTGATTCATGTCAATAAAAGTCATGGAAAGTTATTGATTTCATTAGGCTACACACATTTCTCCAACAGAACATTCCTTCGACTAAGAGACAAGAGTTGGCCACACCTTACCCCTCTGCCCTTCCCTCTCTTTTCTTACATTCTTTCTGTTTTCCTCTCCCCTCCCTCTAAATATCTCCTTCTTTCCATCTTGGTCTCTCTTTTCCCCCGGTCTCTCTTCCTCTTCCTTTTTCCTTCCCTCCCTCATTTCCTCTATTCATCTCTTCTTTCTCTTTCTTTCCCTTCTTTCACTCTCCTTATCCCTTTCTTTCTTTGTCTCTCTCCCTCTATCCAACTTTCCACTCTTTCTCTCTCTCTCTTTATCCCACTTCCCTCCTCTCTCCTTTTCCCTGTTTATGTATATCTATCTCCCTCCCCCTTTCTCTCTATCCCTCCCCCTCCCTGTATGTATGTATGTATGTATTGACGATCAAGAGCAATCCACAATCGGCGTGGCGATTACACTCCGAGTCCGAGCTGGTTGAAGATAACACAAGAAATAGGTACCTACACAAGAAAACGCACACACTTACGGATACGAAATACACAACGCGAACGCCGAACACGCACATACTTGGTGTAACCCGCACGAAGCCGCGTTCATAACTATGTACACACAGACTCGTTTGCCTTTGATAGTCCAAGAGTCATGAGGCTAGCTACTATGGCTACTCTGGCTAGGCTTAAGCCCCTTTTTTACAGCACGGGCAAATCTGGCTGGAGGCAACTGCGTTAGCTCGAGGGGGAGAGTATTTAGGAGCGCCGCGGCACGGTAGGCGAATCTACGTTTTCCGGTCTCTAGTCGGGGTCGCGGTAAGTGGAAAAGGTGGTCTTGGCGAGTAGACCTTGCTCGTGTTTGGGAATTTTTGGAAAATAGGGTCGCGATCTCCTCGGGTTCACCTCTCTGGATGGCCTTGTGCGCCGTGATAAGGGTATGGTATTCAGCCATTGTTTTAGGTGCCATCCAGCCGAGTTGGTCCCGGAGATGGGAGACATGATCAAATTTACGGCGACCGAAAATGACTCTAGCGGCAAAGTTAAGAATTTTCTGAATGCGATCGAAGTTCTTTTGGCTACCATTACCAAATACGGAGAGACAGTACTGGATCCGTGACATGACGAGAGCCACCACTAGTGTCTTGGTGACACCGTCGGGGAGGTAGTGGCGGACATGGGAGAGGCCAATTAGGAGACCCGTGCATCGGCGACTGAGCTCGGACACATGCGCGTCCCAGGACAGGGTGCCGTCGAAGATAACGCCCAGGTTGCCCACCTGCTTGCATGGCACTAGTTTGGTGTCGCGAAAAGAAACGGTGAAAGCAGGTATGCTTCTCAAATTTTGCCGACTGCCGAAAACCATGAGCTGAGTTTTAGCAGTGTTTACTTTAAGAGCATTTGCACTGAACCAATGGTCGAGAGACGCCAGTGACGCTTCCAAGCGCGAGATGAGTCCCCTAAGGTCGTTTAAAGGGCCACTCACCAACAATTGAGTATCATCAGCGTACTGGAAGACTGCTGCATCCTCAGAATAAAGTGATAGATCATTGGAAAATACCGTGAAGAGTAAGGGACCGAGTGCCGAGCCTTGAAAGACGCCCATAGAGTTGGGGAGAGGTTGTGATAATACCCGGCGACCGGACTCGTCCTTCAATGACACACTCTGTCATAGGCGGCGGAACGGGGAGGGCACCGGGGCACCGTGCCCCCCTTTGATTTTGATATTTCAACATTAGCCCTATGGGCGTTGCATGGAAAGAATGGGACCAAAAGTCGGCAGTGCCCCCTCTTAACTGAAGGTGTTCCGCCGTTACTGCACTCTGTGTGTGACCCTGGAGATAAGCGGCGAACCAGGATGTCTCTATGCCGTGCATTGCCAATTTAGCGAGTAATAACTCATGGTTGATGACATCAAAACATTTGCTTAAATCAATAAGGCATAGCATAGAGACATCCCCCTATCGGTGGCGGCCAGGATTTGGTCACTGACGGACAGAAGTGCTGTCTCAGTTGAGTGCCGGGGTCGGAAACCGTGCTGGGTATTGGCCAGAAGATGGTTTTGGGAGAGATAGCGATAGAGCTGTTTGTGAATGACTCGCTCGACCACCTTCATAATGACAGGTACTAAGGAGATAGGTCGAAAATTAGTGGGATCAGATGGGTTTCCAGACTTGAAGATGGGGTGAACTATAGAGTGTTTCCAATGAAAGGGGATATCGGACCTTGAGATGCAAGTGTTAATGATGTGAAGGATAACGTCACCGATAGATGGGAAAGCAGTTTTCAGCATGCGAATGCAGACGCCATCAGACGCACAGGCGGCAGAATTGCGCATATTGAAAACGGTGTGACCGAGTTCACCGAGAGAGATAGGTCTGGGCTTAAATCTACCGGTTACGACACGCGGCAAACGGCCAATTTGCTCAACAACTGGATTTTGGTCACGGATCTCTGTAGCGACGCGGGGACCCACAGAAACGAAAAAAGAATTTAAAACGTCAGCCGATACATCAGGTTGAACACTAGGTCCGTCTTTCTTACCAGCCACAACCGACCTAATACTTTTCCACACCTTGTTGGGACCCCGCCCACTAATCTCTCTGTGAAGTTCGCCGCGTCGGTCTCGTCGCACTGCGGCCCGGACAGTTCGGTTTAAGTCTTTGTAAACCTCCGACTTTCTACCGAACTGCTGTAACGCGGTACGACGTTGATCCATAATTTTAAGTGTGGCGGGGGTAACTGGTGGTGCTGTAGGATTACGGATGGTAATATTCTTTATAGGTGCGTGATCGTCAAAAATCGGCAGAAATTCGGTCAGGAAAGCATCCCACTGGTCACTTACGTTCGTGGCACTAAACACGCCCTCCCAATCGGCAAACATCAGGTCAGAGTTCAGGGCATCGACATCTATACGGTTGATCGAGCGGGATTGAACAACTGTAGGATTTTTGCGTTGTTTCGGAACGTTAATAGACACACGAAGGAGTTTGTGTGGGCTGAAGTGGCAAAAGGATGCAGAGCAATCACGCACAAGCTCTCTATTTTTAACCATACAGACGTCTAGCAACGAGCCGGAAGTGTACGTTGGAACGGTTACAAGCTGCTCAAGAGAATAATTCGATAAAAAGTCACTGAGGTGTACACGCGCACGAAAACTCTCCTCCTTCAACATATCACAGTTTAAATCGCCACAGATCATAAATGGAATCTTGGGAAAATCAATTAATACACGCTGTAACTGCGTCTCGAGGTCCGAAAAGTCAGCTCGCAGAGCGGCATCGGTCTGTCGGGGCGGCCGGTACACAGAGCAAACAATTAACTGGCGATTTCGTTCGAGCTTGAACAACATCCACCGGGTTTCCAGGAGACTGCCGGGGTGCGGGGATGTGCTCGGTTTGATGGTCACAGTTTTCATATCCGTTTTTGACAGTACGGCGACCCCGCCGTAGCCGCTGCCGTCTGGTCGGTCGACTCGGCTGAGAGAGTAGCCGGGAATCACGAGAAGTCGATTTGGAGTAGAAGGGCGCAGCTCTCCCTCCCACTGGCCGCTGGTTTTCGTGCCGCCCCCGCTCGGCCTCGACTCGTGACGGTCACGGTGTGGGTGCCAGTCACGTGACGTGGTCACTCTGCCTCCCTACCGACAGACGGCGGGTGTCTGACCGGACCGCTGTGCCGCCGGGACCGCTGTGCCGCCGGGAGTGCAGTGCCGCCGCTGCCGCTACCCCCGGACAGACGGAGTGACGCACCCGCCGCTGACAGCGGTCACACGCAGACATGCAGTCGGACGACGTGAGTACTGGCAGTGTTGAATTCGAGGGGCTGGGCGGCAACATTTTTAGACTGTGGGCCAATCCAAAACCAAAGGATGAGTTCCAGTGTACTGTGGTGGCTTGTGACGTAATGACTCGTGTGACCCCTGTGAACTGTGAGCCTAGCGTGACCGGTGACCTTTGTGTGGTGGCCCTGGTTACGTGTGTGACCTGGTGACCTACGTGTGATCCCAGTGACCTCTATGGCCCATGTGGCCTTTACACAACGGACAGTTACTGGCCATGTGGGACCCTGAGCTCCCCACCCCCAGGTGACGCCCGACTGGTAATTCCCCTCTATCGGTGGGTAATCCCTGTAACGTGTTTGTTACGTTTACTGTTCGTTTGCTGCTGTTCGACGCACGATGTTCCTGACGGGCCCGGGGGAGCGTCTGTCGTTTGGTGTCGTTTGTTGTCGCAGCCTGGTGTAGACCGTTGTGTTGCGTGTCAGTGCTGGTGTCGTATATTGTGTCATTTGTCGTAGCGTGATGTTATTTATGACGTGTGTCGTGGCTGTGAGCCTGTGTCATTGACGTTGGTTTGTTTGTCGTGACTTAGTGACACGTATTGCGTCATGAAGGTACCGTGAGCTGACGTCAGCTGTAGTGTCATGTGTCGTGATGCAGTGTCACGTATCACTGTGGTTTACCATTGGCCGCTGGATGGGAGCGTGACTCGCAGGTCTCCGAACGCTCCGGAGGGGGAGGGGGATAGGGAGAGGAAGGGAACGGGACGGGAACAGGTTCAAGCACGACGCTGACTGGCACAACCTTGACCAGCAGTCTTCACAGCACGATTCTAGCCCAGCTTCCGCGCATCATTATGTCGTCATCAACTACAGTCAAGTGCCGCAGGGGCACAATCTGCTAAACTTTATCGTATAAGTCACAAGTCATAATCCTTCGTTTGCCCTAGGTAGCGTTCATGTATCACAACTGTTTTACTGCATCTGAAGCGTTCTGTGGTGCTAGAATGATATTCATTTTCTCGCATTGTGCATTTAATATCGATTTGATTTTCCACACGTTTAACCTGTATTGCGTGCAGTAGCACCTTGATGTGGTGCGAGCCCGGTATTATATTATTCTCTTCCCGCTCCGGCTGTTGTGTTTTGCTCGGCGCTGTTATCGGAGAGTCGCTGACACCTTTCTCCCGCCGCAGGTGATCTGGTCCATCATCAACAAGTCGTTCTGCTCCTTCAAAGTCAGGTCAGTCTACGCAGACCACCATAGAGTATTCGTCTGACTTGACTCCACCCACTGCCCCCTGCCCGGCCTCTCCATGCTTCCTGTTGCCGAAGTGACATTCACTGTCCGTGCCTGCCCCGGGGCGACCCGCGCCGTCTGTTCTCTGTTGTCTTCTGTCTCCGCTCCTCTCCTGGGACCAGCTGTACACCGTCCTTAGGTCAGCTCGCAGCTAATGAGTACCAGTCCCTTGGCTCGGGGGAGACGGGGGGCGACATTGTCCGGTGACGGAGACCGCGCAAAGGCTGGCACTGGCAGCGTACTGGCAGCGCAAAGACTGCAATGGGTAGACCATCAATGGCTGCTGTCGTGTATTTTGTTGTGTCGATGCTCACTTTTAATGACGTGCTTTATTTTTAATGCTTCAATGGTACAGGCTGGCACATTGAGCCAAATATATGCTCCTGTGCGGTTACCCGTCCCATCGGTCGTTATTTGGCCGTGATTCGTGTCCGTGTTTTCCCGTTGGCCCGCTGCCGTGTCTGACAGTGTGTGGCGGTTGTGTGTTGAACAGCACTCCGACGCAGAAGTTCTGCCGCAATGAGTACAACCTGACGGGCCTGTGCAGCCGGGCGTCGTGCCCGCTGGCCAACAGCCAGTACGCCACCATACGAGAGGAGAACGGCGTGTGCTACCTCTTCATGAAGACCATCGAAAGGTAACGTCCTCCAAAGGCACCCCCCCCCCCCCCCACACACACACACAAAGGTACTGAGATTTGAGACAACAGTGCTGATAAACTCACGGGAAAAGTTCTGACCACGACCGGCGACCGCTCCCCACGGTCTGGTCCAATGAATGCCGCTGCAAAAGTTTTCTCTCATTGTTTCCAAGCTCAAACTATTTGGCATATCAGCCTCCCGGCGGAGGCGGGCCGCTTCAAGCTACAGCAAACAACGGGCCAAAGTTACCGCACTCATCTCGAATTCGGAGCTTAATTAAAGATCTTTTGTGTTCTCTGGCTATATGAGGACCGTCGACGCCATCTCATCGCGTTATTATAAGCACACAGACTATCACGCAAGCGTTATTCCTGCGAATGGCACTAATGTATGCCTGACCTTGTCATCGAGGGCGACGGCGGACGTTGGGGGGGGGGGGGGCAGGGTAACGATCGGAGCGGGGGGCAGGAGATACGCTCCCGATGGTGCGGCACGGTGCCGCTAGTGTACCGCCCCCACCCCTCCCCCGCTGCTCGATATTCGCTCCCCTCCCCCTCCGTCGCCGCCCGGCTCCCCACCGGTGGTTTACGACCTCCGTGACGGCTGCTGCCATCTGTCGGGTGGCGGCCGGAACATAATCCGTGCCGCTCGCTTCGTAGGGGATTTGTCAAGTCTGCTTAGTGGAGCTAGCTTCACAAACAATTAACCAAATTTCACGGCTTTGAGTGGCGCCACGGCTAAACGAATGAATCTTCGCGTCGCATCCGTTTCAGCCGATGTAGAAAAGCAAACTCAATGCGAGTTTATTTGGCATATTCACGGCTTCTGCTGCAATGTGGTGCAAACATGGAGGGACGCGTTAATTTCGCCTGTAGCGTGCAGTGTGCACTGTGGATAGAACTGTTTGAAAGTATGGTGGTTTTTAGCTGTGGCCCCCTGGCCTGGCCCCTCTCCGGTCCCGTGACCCGTGGCCCCTGTTCCCCGTCCCCAGTCCGTGACCTGTCGTCCCCCTCCCCCTTCCACGTCTCTCTCCATTGAGGAGAGCCTGCTCGGACGACATACAGAGCCGCTGCTATTCGGGCCGACATTCCGCGAGCCGCCGGGGCTCGGCGCTCTACCGGGAACTCGACGGCGCATTGTACCGGTGTCAGTGGAGCGCGCCGCCGATGGGGCTCACTCGTCGGCGCTGATTAGTCGCTGGTCGCGCCGTCCGGGTCCATTGGCGATGACCGGCCGTGTGGCGAGGGAGGGGGCTCCCGAGCGGGCTGTAGACGTGGGCAGCGGCCGCGGTACCCGCGCTGGCTGTCCTGGCGCCGGGTGTGACCCGTGCCGACCGGCGTCAGTCAGCGTGCCGCGCAGTTAGCGCGTCCACAGCCGCGGCGCCGGCCGCGCTGGCACCCTCCATGGTCTGTGTGCTCTGTGCAATGTACACAGCCGGCAGGGCCGTGCCGAGGCCGCCCCTCCCCTGTCCGCAGGGGCGGACAATATGGGACGGACGTGTGCACAGCGGCGGCGGTCGGCGCGCGGCCGGCGGCCACAATGTTCGCTGTGTGCCGCAAACAGAAGGGTCAACAGCGGCCGTATGGGCTGGTTTGCACAGGGGCATACAGGCTGGGAGGCGGGTACGCTGCGCAAACGGTCGCCGTCCGGGCGACGAACGAGGGTGATGGCAATGGAGACTGTCTGTGGGAGGGGACATTCCTGGATAGCTGGGTATGTGGGGCACAGGACCCTGCTGGGTATGGGGTATATATGACGTGGCTGAGCCCTGCCGGGTAGCTGGGTTGTATTGCAGAGTGGGCATACGCCCGGCACTGTGCTTTAGTATGCATAGTTGGTGTATATGCATACATCATGCACTACGCTGTCTGTTGAACAGACGTGTATGAATTCGCCAGCCAGCTCTTTTGACTCGCAGCGAACAATTCAATCGATAAACAAATCATCTAAGAAAGTTTTCCTGTGACAGTTATGTTGATAGGTATCACAACAAAGTTCACCTCTCATTTGTTGGATCGATCGATCTCTATCAGATTTTTGATACATTATATGTTTTACCTTAAACATTATGACTCTAATTTGTTTTTGTTTGGCTTCCGAAATAGCTCCTAAAGGGGCTCACCTTTTCACACGGCATATTCGTCGAAGAAGTAATCAACTATATAAGCAGGTGTTGTGCCACAAACAAGCTGCTCCAGACGCCGGGCGGGCATTCCCAGAGATGTTTTCGTCCCCACCGCACTGTCGCCGGCGCGGCGTGTTGTCGCGCTGGTGTAACAATGCACCTGTCGCGGACCGGCCCCCATTCCTAGCGTGGAGGTGAGGGCAGACGGAAATGTGGACAGCAGGTGGATGAGAGGACCTGTGCGGATTGTGAGCGCCGTGCCGGAGTGTGTAGACAGAGACGTAGCGGTGGCCTCGGCACACGGCGAAGGAGGCCGGTGTCGGACCGGGACGGGTAGTAGGTGGGATATACGCAGCCACAGGTAGTATCGCTGACACCGGTAATGTTACTGACACCTGTGACACACTGACACAGGTAGTGTCACTGACACCGGCACTGTCGCTGACACCGGTGCTGTGCCACATAGATCGACCATGGTCGTGTCGATTAGACCGGCACTGGCGGCTGCGGAAGCCGAGTGGTTTGCGTGTGTGCGTTGAGGAAATGTACACACGGAACATTCCCGCCACTGCGGGACGGTCTGGACTGTGCCAGGGATACTCGGACTCCGGAACACAGAAAATAAATATTATGTTTGCCATGACATTTAGCTTATGTGCTGAAAAAAATGGCGCGTTTGAAGCTATCCAAATTCCAAAGGATCTAAGAAGGCTGTGTTCGTTTGATGTCGAAGAGCTGGAACACATCGCCAGAAATCCACCCTTGATCCCGGAACCTCGACGCTCAGTTACGCACCTTCTTCCGGGGAAGGTGTGTTGGTATCAACTTCCTCCTCTCTAGCAGATCTATGTAGTTCTCCGTCAGTGGATAGCCTCGCAGCGGGCGGTCCACACCTCTGACCGGGGAGTGTTGGTGAAGTAATCCCGGCCTGCCCGGCCGGCCGCCCGCCGAGTATTGGCTGCTCGGCAGAGCGCCGCAGAGTACCGCCCTCTGAGCAGCGCACTTTATGGTGGCGTTTTGGGAATACGCGGCGGGGGGCCGGACAGAGACCGCAATATCGCCGGCGGCGGCGCCGCGGGCATGGGCTCCGGGTCACGGTGGCCGCCGGCCGCGCTCCGGTCGGGTCTCGGACGTTTGCATCAATCCCCGCCCGGCTTCAGTATGGTACTGCATTTCTTGAGTCCTTCGAGGTGTTTTGTCGTCTCCATTTGGAGCATCAACAGACGAACTGGCGTTGTCGAGCCGCCTCTGCTGGGCTGCCGTAAGGTATCGCTCACCCTCCTCCGGTAAGGCGGCCCCACCGAGGCGTCGAGTGGCCGTGACCGGCCGGCCGGCGGTGTTTGGCCGGCCGCTCCGCCGCCTTCCTGTAGCTCCGCGGCTCCTTGGCTCCGCTGTGAGCCCGAGACCGCCGTCCGCCGCTCCAGTGTCGGCGCTGACTTATCGAGCTCTCTCCGCGGACGCCCGCCGCCGGCGCCGGGCCGACCGCCACGCTATGCAAATGGAGCGCGGCGGCGCGCACGGCTTCCGTCGCGCTCGTATCAGCGGCGGCACGCTTTGAACGGCCTCGGATACAAATTCACTTTTCAATCAGGGCTGACATATGATAGCACGATGAAAGGGCGGTGGAAGGATTATGGTCCAAATCCTATATGTGTGACAGTGAATGTAACCATTCTGGAAAATTGAGGAAACCTCGTTCCGATTCACACCAAAGCGTGTTGTTGGAGATATTCCATTAGATTACGTTCGCGCCGCTGTGGCAGCGGCCCCACTGTGCGCCGGCCGGCGTGGCACTGTGCGCTGGTCCCGGGAGGCCGATGTGGTGCTGATAGTAATGGGCTGCGGCGCCCATAGGCCGCCGGCTGCTAACGGCGCTAATCCATTTGAGCGGGGTGAGCGGCGGATCGTCGGACCGGCAGAGGGTAGCCGCGCCCTGCGGACGGGGAACAGGGTCGGTGGGCAGTGGCGATGTGCCACTGAACACATGTGGCGTGTCCGCTCGGTCGGCCGGACTATCTCTGCATGCCGCGGGTTTAGGCATGCGAGCTGCACTGCTATGTGCTGTGGCGCATCTCGGGAGGTGTGAATAGCGTTCTCTCTATATGATGGGCCGTGACTTGTCCCACGAGCGCGCCTTGGTATTGCATTACTTTTTTAGACCTCGTGTGATACATTACTCTGGATGAAAAGAAGTGTTTTTACGGAATCGTTCATGAGATTACTGGTACAATGCAGGGGGCGGAAAAGATGCTTTGTGTGGTTGATCGATGTTGTCACTCGATTTGCAAAAAGAAATTCCATCAAACCTCCGAGGCAACTTGGGTTGCGTGACAAGTGTCCAATTTCGCAAATAAACTACTGACCCGAGTCACGGATGGGGGCCGTGCCGTTGTGAAGGCGCCTGTTGTACCCAGTACAGGGGCGCCTGTTGTGCCCAGTCTGGGGGGCGCCTGTTGTGCCCAGTCTGGGGGGCGCCTGTTGTGCCCACTCCGGGCGCCGCCTGTTGTGCCCACTCCGGAGGCGCCTGTTGTGCCCGCTCTGGGGGCGCCTGTTGTGCCCACTCCGGGGGCGCCTGATGTGCCCAGTCTGGGGGCGCCTGCCGCCTGTTGTGCCCAGTCTGGGGGGCGCCTGTTGTGCCGGTCCGGGCGCCGCCGCCAGCCCGCTATTGCCGACCTCTCGGCTCCCGTCGACCGAAGGCCAACGGTGCCATTTTCCGAGCCATTGACGCTGAATTGGGGCGTCTCGTTAACGGAGAGGAAAATATGGGCCGGCGCCCCACCTACCGCCGCCCGGCTCAGCTTTTTTGACTGGCCAAGAGGCGGCGGCCATTTGCATACGCTGGCGGCGTTATTGGGTCCGGTGCTGAGCTCGGCCGGCCGTCCTATCGGCCAAATACGAGCTCGGCAGCGCAGTCTTCCCGGGAAATACCGACTGCATTCGCTGCTCGAGTCCTCGCCAAAAAAGGAAAACGCTGTGAAATATTCAAATAATGTTAATCTGACTCCATGTTTATCATTTGTAAAAACTCCAAGCACAATCTGAAAACTCTATTATTTTGTCACGTACTTCTCTTTGTCTCGTCCTGCCAGCTATATTCAGTCATTTTGATGTGGATAGGTGAGCAGAAGGGGATCTTCAAGCCGCTCAGCGCAGTCCATCTTACGCTTTCCTTCGTCCTCTCGCGCCTGTTCCGGGACTGTTATGTTTGCTTCAATCCTCTGCCGTCCTCCGCACACTCCATCCACTTCCCATACATGCCCACTTCGATCCATCATCTGCCTCTCCTCCCCTCCCGTCCCACTGCCCTCCGCCCCACTGTACCGGCGCCACTCTGTGTTCGGCCGACCGGCGGGAGAGGCGGCCGGAATACCGTCCTTCCCCTTCCTCCAGCTGGACTACTGCTACAGTGAGCCGCCTATTAGCCGGCCAGAGGCGGACAGTGGGCGCCGGCTGCGGCTCCGGCTGCGGCTCCGGACCTGAGCTCAGAGTCAGTCAGGCAGGTCCGGACTGGCAATCCCCGGACCTGAGCTCAGAGAGTCAGTCAGGTCCGCATTGACAATCCCCGGATCTGAGCTCAGAGTCAGTCAGGTCCCGACTGGCAATCCCCGGACCTGAGCTCAGAGAGTCAGTCAGGTCCCGACTGGCAATCCCCGGACCTGAGCTCAGAGAGTCAGTCAGGTCCCGACTGGCAATCCCCGGACCTGAGCTCAGAGTCAGTCAGGCAGGTCCGGACTGGCAATCCCCGGACCTGAGCTCAGAGAGTCAGTCAGGTCCGCATTGACAATCCCCGGATCTGAGCTCAGAGTCAGTCAGGCCCCGACTGGTAATCCCCGGATCTGAGCTCAGAGAGTCATTCAGATCCCGACTGGCAATCCCCGGACCTGAGCTCAGAGTCAGTCAGGTCCCGACTGGCAATCCCCGGACCTG
Organism: Amphibalanus amphitrite; assembly: GCF_019059575.1. Classification (NCBI taxonomy): domain Eukaryota; kingdom Metazoa; phylum Arthropoda; class Thecostraca; order Balanomorpha; family Balanidae; genus Amphibalanus; species Amphibalanus amphitrite. The sequence continues at coordinate 75,581 of NW_024883063.1, read as the reverse complement.
AGCTCAGAGTCAGTCAGGTCCGCATTGACAATCCCCGGATCTGAGCTCAGAGAGTCAGTCAGGTCCCGACTGGCAATCCCCGGATCTGAGCTCAGAGGGTCAGCCGTCATAGACCAGCTCCCCGGTCAGACTGACAAGGTCTTGAGCTGGTGAATTATCTAGCTTTTCCTATATTCTTTATCTTTTGTTAGTAATTCACTAACTGCACTCTTCATTCACAGTTGATTCAAATCACTATATAGTTGTTTTCGATCTGCCTTTGAGTGTTTTTTTCCCGCGATGCCTCACATTGCATTACATCCAGTTGAAGCTCTGATGGACCTTTTTCAGTAGGGTGAGCTTTTTTTCTGTAGGGTGAGCAGTGGTCGCAAGTAATCGCATCGAAGATCAAGTGAGCTATGCATATGGAGGAGGCTCAGCATTGGTGTTTCGTGCGCAGACAGTCGATGCTACATTGATGCGGATGTGGGCCACACAGTCGCTCTGTTGTCGTGGTGACACGTCGCGTGTCTGGCAGTCGTCAGCGCATCAGACAAGCATCTGCCCGTCCTGACCAATGTCCTGTCTCTGTCTTGTTTCCCCTTGTCTCTTCCCTCATCTCATCTGTTCTGTATATATTATGCTACAGCGTTAGGACCTCCGATGCCCTTGGATACTGATGTTTTTCCGGGCGACAAAAACTCGTTTTATTTGTTTACGTCCTTTTAAAAGATGTCAATTTTAAGTATTTCAAAGCCAAAGGCAAACCGATCTAGGAATGGAAACCACGAAAAAAAATACGAGGGTAAGAAATAAATAAAACAATATGTATATACGAGGGGGTATCGAAAAGTTCTGATCATCACATAGAAGATATAGGCCGATTTTGATGATTTTTGGTAGGCATTATATTTGGTTCTCAAGAACAATGTTCCCGCAAAGAAAATCCTGAGAAGTGGTTTTATCTTATGTAGGAGAGACTTAGAAGTAAAAAAGATGAGCATTGGGCCCACTGAGGACCGAACCGTCATCCAACTAATGCATTTGAAACGGTATCACACTGATAAAATACATCAAGAACGTGAACTTAGTTTATGGCGAAGAAAGCCCATCTCATGCACTTACCGAAAATGAAGAAATAATTTTCAACTTGGTTGCATGGCCTTTGCAAGCGAGTCAAGAAGTGAGTGACTACCAGTGATTGACAAGGTGATGACTGTGAAGGAAGTGGAGGACCTCATCCTTACAGATCGTCGTGTGGCCTTTCAGATGATTGTGCAACAGAAAGGTCTCAATGCTGGCAGTGTCTGAAAATATTACCAGCGAAGAACTACAGACGATAAAGGAGTCAGCCCGCTTAGAAGTTCGTGTGTCTACTTTGTTCCAGAGAAAAATTCGTCTTGGCCTTTCGAAACGAAAACTAGGCCTTTTTTAGGAAATTGAAGACATCTTTGATCATTTGATGACTTGTGACTGTTACGCGGCGTTTCCGATTATTTAGATGAGAGATGTTGAGGTGTCGATGCTGATTTTTGTCGTGGTACCGTGATTTTCTTCCTGTTTCCTTTGGTTCTGGTCGTGATGCTCTCAACTAGTCTTCCTGTTTTCTTTGTTCGACATCATCGCCGCCGCGTAACGCCTCTCACGCTCGCCCGTCAGTTTGTCGGCAGATCATTAAGCAGTTTAGATTCCCAAAGCCCAAAATGCATAAAAGCAACAAGCTGTCGTGACTGACTAATTTTGTTAAAGTCTGAATTGTGTCAATTTGCACTCTCATATCTCGGTAAACGTTCAGTGCCTACGCATCATAGGTAAATTAAACCAAACAAAGCGCACCAATAATGCCAGGAAAACTCAATAGCCCCATTTACTGTTTCACTACAAGCACGTTACGGAACTGTGAAGACAGAGGGAGGGAGAGAGAGGGAGAGTGAAAGAGAGAGAATAAGAGTGAGTGAGTGAGTGAGTGAGTGAGAGAGAGAGAGAGAGAGAGAGAGAGAGAGAGAGAGAGAGAGAGAGAGAGAGAGAGAGAGAGAGAGAGAGAGAGAGAGAGAGAGAGTGGGAGAGAGGGAGAGAGAGAGAGTGGGAGAGAGGGAGAGAGAGAGAGGGAGAGAGAGAGAGAGAGAGAGGAGAGAGAGAGGGAGGGAGAGAGAGGAGGCTGTTTGGTTTCGACAACTATCGATTCGGCGTTCATGCCATAAAACGGCTAGCGGACACGACGAGTGATCACGGCCACACTTGTCCAAGTACCGGTTTCCTCTCGAAACTTGTCGACTTTGGTGACCTGATGAGACTTTGTTAGACGCGCGGAGAGAACAGGCTAAAGGCAAGTTACTAATTCGTTCGTTCCGAGCTAAAGTTGTATCGGTCAAGTACGTGTGGTGACACTTGTCAATTCTGTACTGGGTGGAACGAGACAACAATCACAATAAAATGACGCCTCGCCGGTCCTGCGGCGCGCGCGGCTCGGCGCGGCTGTAAAACGATTACCGATTTGGATTGTTACCAAGCGATGAGTGCAGTGGCACCTGCACACTGTCGGTCGGCTGTACTGAGAGCCGTGCTATTCTCTCTGGGATTGCGTATCGATTTCACTGTTCAGCGTCATAAACGAGCAGCTGGTGATGCTGTGCGACTGGTGGACACGCCCGGGTAATACAGGCCCACTCAGAGCGGTCATAAACAATATCGATCAAGGGTAGTTCATCTGACTTTTTGGCAAGTGTTTAATGGTCGGGATGGGCAGCTAGCATCATTATCTCTGGGCTTCCGCAACTGACATTATTACATTCATGCACCTCTCGTTCATTATCCAGGTCATCCTGGAAGCAGCCTATAGCCCAAAATTGACTACAGAGTGGGCCTACTCTGAAGGCAATTAGGAGCTTCCGTGATGAGCTAGTAATAACCACATTCACACAGCAACCATACTTCGGAAGTGGATCCCAGAAATTAGTAGCCCCCTCCATGCGGCTAATCATGGCACCACCATACAGCCCCGTTACATGCGATACCACTTTGTCGTGACCTATTGCGGGTCACGGAACTCTAACCACCTCGGGAGTACGCCCGGAACATCTTCAATACCTCGGGAATCGCCCGGAATATCTTGCCACCTCGGGAGTACGCCCGGAACATCTGTAACACTTCGGGAATCGCCCGGAATATCTTACCACCTCGGGAGTACGCCCGGAACACCTGTAACACCTCGGGAATCGCCCGGAATATCTTACCACCTCGGGAGTACGCCCGGAACATCTTTAACACCTCGGGAATCGCCCGGAATATCTTACCACCTCGGGAGTACGCCCGGAACATCTGTAACACCTCGGGAATCGCCCGGAATATCTTACCACCTCGGGAGTACGCCCGGAACATCTGTAACACCTCGGGAATCGCCCGGAATAACCACCACGAAATTCACCCGGATATCAAACAACGGCGTCAACGTAAAGCATCACCCCTCATCTGGGCGAGCGGATCAGACACGCACACTGCGCCGCCGCTTCTCACCAGGGGCGGCGCAGGGAATCGAACAACGACGCCTGCCCGTCTCGCCGCCGTATTACGACGGTACGGGCCCAAAACTGGATCTGACCTTCAGCCAGCCAATGGCATGACCCCAGACTAGGGATTGCAATCCCGGGATCGGGATCCCGGGATCCCGGCGGGATTTTAATCCCGATCCCGATCCCGAAATTCCGCCAATCCCGGGATCCCGAAAAGAATCAGTTTTCACCTTAAAAAGAATGCAGCCGCTGCACGAGTCTTGTTTACACTGTTTATTGTGCTGCGTGACATAAAGCAGATAAACTATTTAGCTGGCACCCCGTATTGGCCGTCCACAATCGACCGTGTTGGTAGCTCTCGGTATCACCCACAGCGGTTAAGCCGCTTAAATACGTACGAAAAAGCTCCCGAAAGCCAAAAAAATGCAGCATCAGCGCTGCAACATCTTTATCAGGATCACAGATCGTTCAGCGATTCTGACTTGCCCGTCCGTGGCCGGAACAAAGGAGGTCATCAAGACAGTCTTTGAGCTCGTGTCGCAGAAAGATGTTACAGATGTCACGCAAGTGACGGCACAGCTCACTGATTCAGACGTTGAAGACGGTAGAGTGGAGCTCTCCCAGTCAGTGACTCTGCTCTCAAAGCGACTTTCGAGCAAATTCTGAGAGACATTAATGATGAAAGCGGAACCGGAAGGAGGTAGTGACCAAGCGACGTTTTGAAAACACTGTGGAATAGGGAGCTGCCAAAGTTGGCGTACACTGGTTGCGAGTTGTTAAGTAGACCAACATGGCAATGGCTTAACCCTCGCCGGACCTATTGGTTTTCTACATACGCGCCGGCCGAGGGGGGGGGGGGGGCGGGTACGACCCCCCCTCGCCGTTTCGCCCCTGGTGGAGCTAGCGCGTCGCGGAAAAAACGAGCGTGTGCGCCGTTACGAGACGCAGAGATTGGTACCCGATTTTAAGGTCCTAGGTCAACCGGTGACCTCTGAGGTCAGGTCAAGTGCCCCAAGGTACGGTTCAGTTTTTGGTGAATAACTTCGCAAAAAAATGGCCGCAGAGCGCCGATTTTGGCAGCATCGTGTTCGCCTCGTCCAGGCGCGTCGAATGATATACTTTTTGTCCGGGTCAGGTCAACTTGGGGTGTTGACCTCAGGTCAAGGTCAGGTCAGCACCCCAAGGTCACGAAGTTGGTCGAAAGAGGTCATGTCGCATATCATTCGATTCGGCAGGCCTTCCTGAGTCCATTGGTGGCTTTCTCGACTCGCTAGCTCAATTTGATCAAGAGTTATTGACGAAAAACTAAAATGACCTTGATGACGTCATAAATGACGTCACGCAAGGTCAACATTGCAAAAGTGACGCATCTAACCTTGCAAGGAGTGCATCAAATCACGATTCTGTGTGCTTGAGATAGTTGGAGATCGTTCCCGGCGCCAGAATAGCAGTTTTCATTTTTCCCCATTGACTTATAATGGTGAGGTCACGAAAATGACCTGACCTCATATGACCTTTAGGAAAAATCCGAGATATACAAATTGTGGGACTCATAATGGATACTAGATCCTGCAAGTTTCATTTCCCTGTGACATCTCCTTTGGCAGTGAGGGCGTTGCGAAGTTGCGACATCTGAAGACCGTGCAGAGGTTCACTTATGACGTCATAGGTCAGTGACCTGACCTGACCCAAAAATGCGGTTGGTGTCAGAAGATGCGGCTTGGATCAAAGGTCAGGTATGCCAAGTTTCAGCTTTCTATCGCCAGCGTGTTCGGAGCTATCGCGAAAAAAACCTATGGGGGGGCGGCACCCGCCCCCCCCCCCCCTCGGCCGGCGAGGGTTAAAACTGTCGCGCTAACTACGAGTAGCGTAGACGAAGAGTGAGTGAGGCGTGGATGTGCTGGAACCTGTCTAGTAAACGATCTGGTCGACGCACATATTTATGAAGGCCAATTGGGAATAAATGCTAATGCTAATCAAATCGAAACGTTTTATTCGCAAATTCAATCGTTTTTAATGCAAATGACATGGTCTAAGGATGGCTTTTGGTTGCCTCTTTGTTTGTGGTAAGCTTAAAGACGCAAAATATGTCAGTAGGAAATCACTCTTACGACATTTAGTGACAATGCCGGGATCCCGGGATCCCGGGATCCCGAAATAAAAACTTTCGGGATCCCGGGATTGGCAAAACGTTCCGGGATTGCAATCTCTACCCCAGACATTCGGAAATGAGTGGAGACATGCAGCTGATATCTCATGCAACGACCAACACTGCCTTAAGTACAAATGCGCTGCTCTGACCCCAACAGAGAGACCCATATCTTATTTCTCATTCCCCGACAATTGGAAAAGTGTAATCCAGTCGATTGTGTATACCGTACCAACACGCTTCAGCTCGCTTCCATGGAGAGGTAATTACGGCCACGCATGGCCAGCCGTCGCTGTCTCATTTATGGGGGGGGGGGGGGGGCAGTAAACCCAGCGCTCACAGAGCAGTCGGGAGATCTGGGTTGGTGCTGTAGAACTTTACAGTAAATAGGCGTCACACACCATTACATGTGTCCTAGAAGTGGACTCGTCGCAGCTCTCACTGGTGCAGGGCATGATGTCGACAATGACAATAAGTAGTAATAATCTACCCCATTCGATATAATGGTAATGACTGGAATATTTTCCTGGTAAGGGCGGCTGGTGTAACGCCAGGCCGTATGTCTCTCTTAACCACTACAATTGTTGTCCTAAATTAGTCGCTGAATAGAGGAATGGAGCCAACTGACAATGATTGTTTATCTTATTGACTTGGTCCCAAAATCGTTCGGTTATCTGCTGCACTAACAATTTACATAAATTATAACGATGCGGCGTCCCCTACCAAATGGCTGACGCTAAATAGGCGAACCGGCGCGCCTGGAATTCTGTTGAGTTTGGCGGAGTGATATTGACGTAGTTTACCAAATGTGCCAGACGCACTGAATGTCAATTAGGTGAATAGTCCTTAAGCAAGTATAGGACATTACTAAATGATAATGATACGGCGTCCCCGAAACTAAGCGGCTGCGACTAATTGGGTGAACGGCGCGTCTGGACATTACTGAATTAGGCAAAGTTATATTGACGTAGTTAACCAAATTTACCAGTCACACTGAATGACAATAAGAGGGTTCTTCAACAAGAACAACAGAACAGGTTGACAATAGAATAAATTGACTTCTACGTAATGCCCCTTTGGCATCAATTTCACTGCTGAGAGCCACTGTACCGGAATGTAGCATTCATCACAAAATTAAAGCGGGCGTCGCTTTACGTTTAAAGGGAAGTTAACTAGTAATAAAACTAGACACTATATCTGTTCCTGATCATGCGTTTTCTATGCCTGGGTTGCATCTAGAAAGCGTGCCTTTACCGAGAAATAGTAAAGTTGGAAATCAACGTACTCCGCACTTAACCATGACGTATTATATGAAACGTTCAGCCGCAAAACATTGAATGCGTGTATAGGGCGTAATTGACTGACAGCATTGCGTAATTTGCTTTGTTGGAAACGTAGGAGTTTAAATGATAGTAATAAATAATTAAGCCAGAATGGTTCATTGTTTTACATCGCTGCCCGTTCGCACGATTGTAACTACGAAAAAGTAGTACCAGGGGGGATTTTCAGTTTATGGCGGAAATTACCTGACATGTTTGCTTAAACTTCCGAAACTTCGTATAATAGAGCGTTCTGGGTTCGTTGTCAATTTGCAAGGTTTTCTTGGTGAAATAGTTAGTAATTTATAAGGTTGTCGTAACTTGTTTGTAACATGTTGAGAGGTTTCGTGGATTGTAATCACGATTGTTAGTAATTACGGTCTGTAACTCAAGTTTTCATTACTTTTCGTTATTTACTTCAGTTCTGTTAAAATCAGCCTTTGATTTTTAATTCATCAATAATGAACTTACTGCAAAGTTTCTGAGTACCACGCCATTGTAAAGTATGCTAGTACAAAATGAAATATGGCTCTCGTCAATGTAGGAGGGAATGTGGCGAAACATGTTTAGTTCGAACCGCGGAAAATCAGTAAATCGGTAGGGCCGGTTACTTGAACGATTTTATTGCCACCATGGTATACCGGTTTCGATTTGGCTCAGTGAATTATAATTGTACACAATCCATTGAATTACTTGTTGCAGATTTTTAGAACCCTAAATTACTCGACAATATACGTTAATCCGTTAACGAGTCATCTACGAAAAACAAAACAGAAACATCGAACGCTCAATCATTATTTCAATCTGGGAAGGTGTTTCATTTTGAACCTCCTTGAGCTGCAATTGATGAATAAGCGAACTGAGACCTACTAGCAAGTAACAACTATCCGGATAATTGCGAATGCATACAGGAAAACTACCGTCAAATGGCATGCTGAGCTCTGAAGATTTTTTTTTAAACAAGATGTTGATTACTGAAATTATCTGGTATTGTCAGTTGGCGTCATCCAAGCGTTAGTATGAGCTAATGACCGCAGGTTAATAGCAAAGTAATAAGAGGCCAACCCCCAGATCCTCAACGCTCAAATCGACCCACTCCCCTTGATATTTGACCGAGATATATCATTTGTTAGCCTTGCTACCCAATTATAGACCACAATTTCTGAAACCCGTTCTACTCTACTCATCTACCCGACCTCGTCAACCCATCGCTTCGATCATCTCCCTTTCGTTATAGCCCCTCATTCGCCATCATAGTCTAGTTTCGTCAGTGGGTTATATTGTATGTTACGTGCTAATTTCAGGAGGAGGGAGTAGGGGTGGCAGTGGGAGCACGACATATTTGACATGCACAATCCGCGTCATACACACGTGAATGCACACAGACATAAACTAACTTCAGAGCAAGCGAAGGCGTTATAGTGGGTACAAGATTTGCACAACTCTTTATGACGACGTTAACAGTACGCACACAAAAATGATGCAGAAGTCTGAACTCCACGAGTAAGTGACCATTTACCGAGATATTTGAATCAATTGACAGGTTCAGATTTTAAGTTAGTGGGCCAAAAATAAAGCATTCGATAGGCTGGAGAATCTAATGCCGCCGAATGACCGGCGACGCGCTGCCGGACTTACATGATAGTTGTCGGTCGCAGGGGGGGTCAAGAAGCCGACCAGTCAGCCCGGTATCGACGGCGATTCTCACACCGAACGATCACACACCGCGAATGACTGACAGTCCTCCAGCGTGAGTGAACGAATGCGTAGTGTCCCCGCGTCCGCGTCGCCGCTGCTTTTATAGAGAGCAGCGGAGCGTATCGATCGGCATCGATCGGCAATCGGCCAACACGGCTCGGAGATAGGACAGTGTGTTACATGAAATTCGGTTCGAAAGAAAGTACGGCGTGTCACATCAGAAACAACCTTGGAAAAATTCCGTCCTCGGAATTTCGAAAAAAGGTGGTAACATCGATATCGAAAGAAAGTACGGCGTGTCACATCAGAAACAACCTTGGAAAAATTCCGTCCTCGGAATTTCGGAGAAAGGTGGTACCATCGATTCTGAGAAGCACGTCACATACAAATACCTCTTGACGTAAATCCCGCCCCCGGGATTTCGACATTGCGGTACAACAGGCGTAGTACTTCGAGGTGAGCATGGTTCGCTGAAGTACAACGGAAATCGGGCGCGTGTTACATTATTGATCCAAATATCTCGGTATTTCTTACAAGCTATCGCGACGTCTGCGACCTTGCCGTTGCAGGCACGCTTGCTACAACTAAATACCATGGTGCAAGCGGCGGCGACCCACACACCACTAGTGCACATGTACTACAGTATACACACACCGCTACAGTTCTACAGTATGCATACGTGCTAGTCTCTTGTCTCCTTCTTCCTCCGGTCATCACTCGTCTTCTCCCTTTTCTCTTCTCCCTCCTTCCTTGTCGTATTCCTCGTCCTTGTATTCCTCCTTTTTCTCCTTTTCCTCCTCGCTTCCCGTCCTCGTCTTGCTCCTTATCCTCCTACTCCTCTTCTATCTTTTTCTTGTCCCTCTTGCTTCTCTTCTTTCTTCTTTTCCTTCGTTGTGAACTGGCAGTGGCCTGGTTTGATGTGTCGAGGTCGGGAAGCAGTAACTGCTACCGTCGGTAGACTGTTGGGCGGGTGGTGAACTCCCCGTTCAGATGTAACCGGTACTGGGTTTCCGGCTGATTTGGTGGCTGACTTCCGGCTTCGGTTAGAAGCGGCTGAGAAGCGACGGCCGTTTGGCTGAGAGGCGACGGATGGATCAGACACGGGTAGCGGCCGTGACTGAGCAGACCACCGGGCGGCGGTTGAGTGTAGCCGTCCCCTCAGCTGTCCGCTCCCGTTGCCGCCAGTCCTGGTATGGCGCCACCGACCGACAGAATCTGTGAAAATATTTGCTGGCAGTATCATGTTGCAAAATAATAAGGAATGGGTAGGACATGCCACGGTTAAGGAAAGCGGGTCAAGGACTTGGTGAAGGTAACGTTTATGATTGGTTTGCCTCCATATAGCCGATAATTTTTCATTCTGTTTAATTCCGTCCAAAGCTTTAATAGTTCCGTGTCTTCAGCATCGACGCGTTGTTGGAATGAAACTATGCCTTTCTGTTCCGGACCGCCTCTGGTGGTGTTGTTGACGGTCACGACGCTTGGGACTGGATCCGGTGCCACTTCAAACTTGTTGATCCAATTCTAGTTTCGGCCAGGGCTGTCGGACGGCTGACCAATACAGTATCGAAACTGATGTCGTTGTTTCCCGTGCTGAAACCTCATACGGCCAGCATTCTGTACTCCCGCATACTCGTTACGCTTCACACGGGTGGCATGATGGTGCACATATTCTCCGTTCGCGCCTGGGTCGGCAGTGCTTATTGGTTGTCTCGTAGCCCCAGTTATGATATGAACGATGCTGGTTGACAAAATGCCAATGTTGATCTCGTAGATGGCGTTGCTGCTGATGAATTGGTGTGTGTTCGTCTCCAGTTGTCGCCCACTGCTTATTCAACATTTCTGATCAACTTCTGACAGAAGCACCGTCCGAATTCGGTCAACTTAGATCTGGCGTTGGTTTCATTGTTGTGCAGCTACTTGTTCGACCCAGGGTTGGCGCTGCCGATGGGATCATGAAGCGGCTCCATGTGCCATTTTTTTTTTTTGCCAGCCCGGATGTTACGGTCGCCTAGCCCAACAGACGGTGGCAGGAACACGAGTAGAACAGACGGAAGTCATCTGAGTACTGGAAGGTTTGTAGTGGGAAGCATTCTGGCTCCACAATAACTGACTCCGGCTGGCTGTAGCACCGTTTCATGACTGAACTGTAGTCTGGCAGACTGATCATCGTTAATTGTAACCGTATGCTGACACGTTCCTGAAGACCTTGACTGCTACGAAGAGTTCATTTTCCTACCTGACATCAAAAGGATCGTCGGTTGTTCGCGACTCCCATGTCTCATCAGAGTCGTCTATACTGCAACCACAACAGTTCAAGGAAGTAGCCATAAAGTATTTGTCTGGCATCTAGGGGACAGCTGAGCTTTCCGAAATCGTAGTGTCGAAGTGACCTGCATGGCATTGTAGACGCATTTAAATTCACCTCGTAGCGGGTCTCAGGTAACCGCTTGCACCTCGATCTGATACGTCTTCTTCTCTTCATCATCATTCATCATCTTCTTCATATTGGTCCACATCTCATCACCAACAATCGTCTTCTTCATCTTGATCCTCTGCATAATCATCTTTCATCTTCACATTGGTCCTAATCATCGTTCATCTCCTTCAAATTGTCCTCTTCATCGTCATTCATCTTCTTCGTATCGGTCCTCTTCATCACCATTCGCTTTCTTCAAAATGGGGTTCGGCACGACGCTTGGAGCGGCGATGGGAATCTTCAACTTGCTTGATCATGCCGCTTCTTTTCTTCAACCCCCCACACTGGCCACCATTATGTTACGCGGCGTTTCCGATTATTTAGATGAGAGATGTTGAGGTGTCGATGCTGATTTTTGTCGTGGTACCGTGATTTTCTTCCTGTTTCCTTTGGTTCTGGTCGTGATGCTCTCAACTAGTCTTCCTGTTTTCTTTGTTCGACATCATCGCCGCCGCGTAACGCCTCTCACGCTCGCCCGTCAGTTTGTCGGCAGATCATTAAGCAGTTTAGATTCCCAAAGCCCAAAATGCATAAAAGCAACAAGCTGTCGTGACTGACTAATTTTGTCAAAGTCTGAATTGTGTCAATTTGCACTCTCATATCTCGGTAAACGTTCAGTGCCTACGCATCATAGGTAAATTAAACCAAACAAAGCGCACCAATAATGCCAGGAAAACTCAATAGCCCCATTTACTGTTTCACTACAAGCACGTTACGGAACTGTGAAGACAGAGGGAGGGAGAGAGAGGGAGAGTGAAAGAGAGAGAATAAGAGTGAGTGAGTGAGTGAGTGAGAGAGAGAGAGAGAGAGAGAGAGAGAGAGAGAGAGAGAGAGAGAGAGAGAGAGAGAGAGAGAGAGAGAGAGAGAGAGAGAGAGAGAGAGAGAGAGAGAGAGTGGGAGAGAGGGAGAGAGAGAGAGAGTGGGAGAGAGGGAGAGAGAGAGAGGGAGAGAGAGAGAGAGAGAGAGAGAGAGAGAGAGGGAGGGAGAGAGAGGAGGCTGTTTGGTTTCGACAACTATCGATTCGGCGTTCATGCCATAAAACGGCTAGCGGACACGACGAGTGATCACGGCCACACTTGTCCAAGTACCGGTTTCCTCTCGAAACTTGTCGACTTTGGTGACCTGATGAGACTTTGTTAGACGCGCGGAGAGAACAGGCTAAAGGCAAGTTACTAATTCGTTCGTTCCGAGCTAAAGTTGTATCGGTCAAGTACGTGTGGTGACACTTGTCAATTCTGTACTGGGTGGAACGAGACAACAATCACAATAAAATGACGCCTCGCCGGTCCTGCGGCGCGCGCGGCTCGGCGCGGCTGTAAAACGATTACCGATTTGGATTGTTACCAAGCGATGAGTGCAGTGGCACCTGCACACTGTCGGTCGGCTGTACTGAGAGCCGTGCTATTCTCTCTGGGATTGCGTATCGATTTCACTGTTCAGCGTCATAAACGAGCAGCTGGTGATGCTGTGCGACTGGTGGACACGCCCGGGTAATACAGGCCCACTCAGAGCGGTCATAAACAATATCGATCAAGGGTAGTTCATCTGACTTTTTGGCAAGTGTTTAATGGTCGGGATGGGCAGCTAGCATCATTATCTCTGGGCTTCCGCAACTGACATTATTACATTCATGCACCTCTCGTTCATTATCCAGGTCATCCTGGAAGCAGCCTATAGCCCAAAATTGACTACAGAGTGGGCCTACTCTGAAGGCAATTAGGAGCTTCCGTGATGAGCTAGTAATAACCACATTCACACAGCAACCATACTTCGGAAGTGGATCCCAGAAATTAGTAGCCCCCTCCATGCGGCTAATCACGGCACCACCATACAGCCCCGTTACATGCGATACCACTTTGTCGTGACCTATTGCGGGTCACGGAACTCTAACCACCTCGGGAGTACGCCCGGAACATCTTCAATACCTCGGGAATCGCCCGGAATATCTTGCCACCTCGGGAGTACGCCCGGAACATCTGTAACACTTCGGGAATCGCCCGGAATATCTTACCACCTCGGGAGTACGCCCGGAACACCTGTAACACCTCGGGAATCGCCCGGAATATCTTACCACCTCGGGAGTACGCCCGGAACATCTTTAACACCTCGGGAATCGCCCGGAATATCTTACCACCTCGGGAGTACGCCCGGAACATCTGTAACACCTCGGGAATCGCCCGGAATATCTTACCACCTCGGGAGTACGCCCGGAACATCTGTAACACCTCGGGAATCGCCCGGAATAACCACCACGAAATTCACCCGGATATCAAACAACGGCGTCAACGTAAAGCATCACCCCTCATCTGGGCGAGCGGATCAGACACGCACACTGCGCCGCCGCTTCTCACCAGGGGCGGCGCAGGGAATCGAACAACGACGCCTGCCCGTCTCGCCGCCGTATTACGACGGTACGGGCCCAAAACTGGATCTGACCTTCAGCCAGCCAATGGCATGACCCCAGACATTCGGAAATGAGTGGAGACATGCAGCTGATATCTCATGCAACGACCAACACTGCCTTAAGTACAAATGCGCTGCTCTGACCCCAACAGAGAGACCCATATCTTATTTCTCATTCCCCGACAATTGGAAAAGTGTAATCCAGTCGATTGTGTATACCGTACCAACACGCTTCAGCTCGCTTCCATGGAGAGGTAATTACGGCCACGCATGGCCAGCCGTCGCTGTCTCATTTATGGGGGGGGGGGGGGGGGGCAGTAAACCCAGCGCTCACAGAGCAGTCGGGAGATCTGGGTTGGTGCTGTAGAACTTTACAGTAAATAGGCGTCACACACCATTACATGTGTCCTAGAAGTGGACTCGTCGCAGCTCTCACTGGTGCAGGGCATGATGTCGACAATGACAATAAGTAGTAATAATCTACCCCATTCGATATAATGGTAATGACTGGAATATTTTCCTGGTAAGGGCGGCTGGTGTAACGCCAGGCCGTATGTCTCTCTTAACCACTACAATTGTTGTCCTAAATTAGTCGCTGAATAGAGGAATGGAGCCAACTGACAATGATTGTTTATCTTATTGACTTGGTCCCAAAATCGTTCGGTTATCTGCTGCACTAACAATTTACATAAATTATAACGATGCGGCGTCCCCTACCAAATGGCTGACGCTAAATAGGCGAACCGGCGCGCCTGGAATTCTGTTGAGTTTGGCGGAGTGATATTGACGTAGTTTACCAAATGTGCCAGACGCACTGAATGTCAATTAGGTGAATAGTCCTTAAGCAAGTATAGGACATTACTAAATGATAATGATACGGCGTCCCCGAAACTAAGCGGCTGCGACTAATTGGGTGAACGGCGCGTCTGGAGATTACTGAATTAGGCAAAGTTATATTGACGTAGTTAACCAAATTTACCAGTCACACTGAATGACAATAAGAGGGTTCTTCAACAAGAACAACAGAACAGGTTGACAATAGAATAAATTGACTTCTACGTAATGCCCCTTTGGCATCAATTTCACTGCTGAGAGCCACTGTACCGAAATGTAGCATTCATCACAAAATTAAAGCGGGCGTCGCTTTACGTTTAAAGGGAAGTTAACTAGTAATAAAACTAGACACTATATCTGTTCCTGATCATGCGTTTTCTATGCCTGGGTTGCATCTAGAAAGCGTGCCTTTACCGAGAAATAGTAAAGTTGGAAATCAACGTACTCCGCACTTAACCATGACGTATTATATGAAACGTTCAGCCGCAAAACATTGAATGCGTGTATAGGGCGTAATTGACTGACAGCATTGCGTAATTTGCTTTGTTGGAAACGTAGGAGTTTAAATGATAGTAATAAATAATTAAGCCAGAATGGTTCATTGTTTTACATCGCTGCCCGTTCGCACGATTGTAACTACGAAAAAGTAGTACCAGGGGGGATTTTCAGTTTATGGCGGAAATTACCTGACATGTTTGCTTAAACTTCCGAAACTTCGTATAATAGAGCGTTCTGGGTTCGTTGTCAATTTGCAAGGTTTTCTTGGTGAAATAGTTAGTAATTTATAAGGTTGTCGTAACTTGTTTGTAACATGTTGAGAGGTTTCGTGGATTGTAATCACGATTGTTAGTAATTACGGTCTGTAACTCAAGTTTTCATTACTTTTCGTTATTTACTTCAGTTCTGTTAAAATCAGCCTTTGATTTTTAATTCATCAATAATGAACTTACTGCAAAGTTTCTGAGTACCACGCCATTGTAAAGTATGCTAGTACAAAATGAAATATGGCTCTCGTCAATGTAGGAGGGAATGTGGCGAAACATGTTTAGTTCGAACCGCGGAAAATCAGTAAATCGGTAGGGCCGGTTACTTGAACGATTTTATTGCCACCATGGTATACCGGTTTCGATTTGGCTCAGTGAATTATAATTGTACACAATCCATTGAATTACTTGTTGCAGATTTTTAGAACCCTAAATTACTCGACAATATACGTTAATCCGTTAACGAGTCATCTACGAAAAACAAAACAGAAACATCGAACGCTCAATCATTATTTCAATCTGGGAAGGTGTTTCATTTTGAACCTCCTTGAGCTGCAATTGATGATAAGCGAACTGAGACCTACTAGCAAGTAACAACTATCCGGATAATTGCGAATGCATACAGGAAAACTACCGTCAAATGGCATGCTGAGCTCTGAAGATTTTTTTTAAACAAGATGTTGATTACTGAAATTATCTGGTTTTGTCAGTTGGCGTCATCCAAGCGTTAGTATGAGCTAATGACCGCAGGTTAATAGCAAAGTAATAAGAGGCCAACCCCCAGATCCTCAACGCTCAAATCGACCCACTCCCCTTGATATTTGACCGAGATATATCATTTGTTAGCCTTGCTACCCAATTATAGACCACAATTTCTGAAACCCGTTCTACTCTACTCATCTACCCGACCTCGTCAACCCATCGCTTCGATCATCTCCCTTTCGTTATAGCCCCTCATTCGCCATCATAGTCTAGTTTCGTCAGTGGGTTATATTGTATGTTACGTGCTAATTTCAGGAGGAGGGAGTAGGGGTGGCAGTGGGAGCACGACATATTTGACATGCACAATCCGCGTCATACACACGTGAATGCACACAGACATAAACTAACTTCAGAGCAAGCGAAGGCGTTATAGTGGGTACAAGATTTGCACAACTCTTTATGACGACGTTAACAGTACGCACACAAAAATGATGCAGAAGTCTGAACTCCACGAGTAAGTGACCATTTACCGAGATATTTGAATCAATTGACAGGTTCAGATTTTAAGTTAGTGGGCCAAAAATAAAGCATTCGATAGGCTGGAGAATCTAATGCCGCCGAATGACCGGCGACGCGCTGCCGGACTTACATGATAGTTGTCGGTCGCAGGGGGGGTCAAGAAGCCGACCAGTCAGCCCGGTATCGACGGCGATTCTCACACCGAACGATCACACACCGCGAATGACTGACAGTCCTCCAGCGTGAGTGAACGAATGCGTAGTGTCCCCGCGTCCGCGTCGCCGCTGCTTTTATAGAGAGCAGCGGAGCGTATCGATCGGCATCGATCGGCAATCGGCCAACACGGCTCGGAGATAGGACAGTGTGTTACATGAAATTCGGTTCGAAAGAAAGTACGGCGTGTCACATCAGAAACAACCTTGGAAAAATTCCGTCCTCGGAATTTCGAAAAAAGGTGGTAACATCGATATCGAAAGAAAGTACGGCGTGTCACATGACGAATGCTGGGTCTATGTGTATGATTCAGAGACAAAACGATGATCTAGAAGTTTAAGCACGGCACATCTGTCCTTAAAAGGCGAAGATGCAGAAGCCGATATGGAAGGTCAATGCTATCAGTGTTCTGGATCTGGCGTAGGATAGTCATTACCGACTGTCTTGATAATGGTCGGATAATGATAAGCATGCGCTACTGCACACTTTTGAAGAAATTGCGAGATGGCCTCAAGCAGAATCGCCGCAAAAAAAGCCCAAGAAAGATGTTTTATCCTCACGGACAGTGCCCCCACCCATTCGTCCTGAGCTGCGATTGAAGAAACAACATGATGTGGACATTAAATCCTACCGTATCTAACAAATTCACCTGACCGGGTATTAACTGACTCTTGATTGTTACGGGAGACGAAAAATCCACAGTATGGCCGGTGATTGAAGGACAGAAATGACGTCATTGATGAGGTGAAGCACTGATTTACGGGACAGTGCGAAGGTTCTACAATGACCGCCTGAGGCAGTTCAAGAAACGATGCAATAAGTTTGCGGTCGTGTGTGGTGACTTGTGAAGAAGTAATGAACATCATGTAAAAAAATCAAATTTCTATCACATCTAATTCATGGTGATAATCAGAACTTTTCGATACCCCCTCGTACAGTAGGTACACTGTGCAGTGTGCGCAGTGCAGCCTTATGATTTGTAGCCACTGTCGAGTGCAGTGCAGAATTCAGGGAGACTAAAAGTAGCTGAGCAGTATCGGTGAGGTTGATTCAGGCAATGACCAATGGTAGCAACTTATAAAACCGGCAATCTAGTATCAATGATGCTTGGCTTGAATTATCGGCAATTTAATTGTTATTCGTTTTGCATCGATATACCAAAACTTGATTATCCTTTGCTATTTTTTATCCTAGGTAGCTTGTCGCTTTCCTTTCGCTCTGAACGGCTGCGGTCTCCTGTGATCCTTGATCATTTTCTTGCCCAGTTTGCCGCGCCCCGGCGATAAGCGAAGTAACTTTCCTCAAGACTGGACCGGAATTAAACGTACAAAGTGTGTAATCAGAATTTCAGCCTCAAGATTGCGCCGCAGTCTCGGAGAAGTTACGGGAAACGAGTTGCGTTCTGTAAATAAAACCCAACGGGGACTTGTTCCAGAGCTCTTGGCGGGATTCTTTGGTACACTATAAAAATTGTTTTACTTTGAAAGTGTATGCTGATTTGAGTCATTCGTTTCGCTGTAATTATGCCGTTGGCCGCCTGCGGTGCTGATTCAGCTTGCTGCGACCACTTCTGCCGTGCTGGTGTAAAAGTAGAGAGCAAAATTTCAGCCATTGTCAGCTTGATTGTTGTAAATGCGCTGCTTGTAATTGATCCACCGTAAAGACATTCTATTTTGCAACATTTCACCTGTTTTTTGTTATAATGATACTAGTCCTTTTCTCGGCTGCTTTTCTCCAAAGCTACATATCAGTGACTTGCCAAAAACCAAATGTTCTTGTTTGGTTAGGGGTGGCCTTTTACAGGGAGAATGGTCGCTATTTTTCTCTGAAGTTTCTCTTAGTTAACACTAATATACGTTAAAAAATTAATAAACTAACTAGCCGCCTCCCTGATGCAATTCTGGAGTCTATTTATTTCATCTCCTCCATCATTTATGTAAGCCTTTAACTGTTATCCTCCAAGACAATATTATCATCGCACTGCCCGGAAAGTGGCATGAATCCGAGCATCTCCAGAGCTCGGATCCTTTCTACAAACTAAAACAGTATAGTCTATTGACGTCGGAGCACTTCTTCAAGTGGACACCGATTTGTCTTCATTGATGTTTATCGTGGCTCGGCGTTGGACTAGAGATATCAGCTCCACACAATTCATCACCGGTTATCTGAGCCAGCTCCAGCAACAGCGGTATCGAGATGATGAAAAATGTGGAACACGCCCGTCTGCAGCACTCGGACTCTGCTACTTCACTGCACACTGCAGACTGCAGACTGTAGATTCGCCAGCAAAGACCCAGCACTGGCAGATAGCGTGCTCAGAGCGGCAGCGCTCTGATTTGTCAGCCCACTCGGTGTTGTGCCGGTGTGGGTGATGAGTGACTGAATTTGTAATCATGTTGTCCTCGTTGGAGCGGCGGCGGCGACTGACTGCCTCGGGCCATCTCGACTGCTGGTTGTGGCGGCGAGGTTCCCCTCTGCGTCGAGCTGGTGTCAGTCGCTAGTGCGTCTCTCCATCTATCCTTCAGCTGCGGTCTCAGATTGTGGATCTGAGGTAATCGATCTGCTGGGTGTTCCCGTTCACCGTCGCGCCTAATTGATTCCATTGGTGGACGCATGCTTCAATTTCACTGACATTTGGCTAATTGACAACTGTATTCATCGTGAGGTCGCTCAGGAGGGATGCTCCGGCATTGAGCAGCTGCCGATGTGTGACCAGTATGATGCGGGCTTAGCTGTATCTCGTTTGATGTAGAAATATAAGATTACTCTCCAGTGGTAGGTCGTATGCTGCTGTTTGTAAATGGGTGTATGGACGACTGTCGACGCTGGGCTGTTTGACGTTGAGCCCCCGGACGCTAAGGCATAGCCTGCCGGCCCGTTGAGCCTGAAAGTGCAAAATAGCTAATAACCTGCTCATTTGACCCTAAACTTTTAACTACGTTTGTAAAAAGTTTGTGTAATGAATATTGTATGGATGATTCCTGATGTTTCGTGTTCTTAGATCTTGCGTGGGCCGGAATCATGAAAACGCGCGTAACTCACCCACACTGAAGGTCTGATTCCTAGACCCCTTTTAGAGCGTGTTAATATCCAACGTCAACATGCCAAACTTTCCGTCCAAATTAGTAGGCACGACCTTTGTAGGTTATGCGATCCGTTGTTAGGCTGCCGTAAATCAACTCCATCGCGCGCTCTTAGCAACTAACACCTTACTGAACCATTCAACTGTCCCGTAGCTCAGTTGGTAGAGTGTTGGACTCCGCGTGGTGAGAGCACGCGTTCCCGGTTACAACAGTCCGGGTCCGAAGCGCGACGGGCGCTCGACATTTATGGGCCTCCTGACAGGTATGGTTGCGGTTGGTGGCAGGCCGTAGCCAGGCGAAGTCAGTGAGGGACCGGCCGTGCGCTGCTATGTGCGCACGTTAAACTTAGGACTCCAAATTCGGCCATAGAACCGGAATTGCGCGATCGGAGGGTAGAGGGCAGGGTCAACGCAACAAGCTTCGCTTAGAGTTTTGTCCTTGTGAATCTTTCCATTCCAAAGGCTCGGACTATTTTTTTTAACTGGAGTTGTGTATCACCATTGGTATCATCCTGCCGGTGGCAGAGCCACCCTCCTCTGCCGGTCGTCGTGGACAGTGTGGTGACCACTGACCGTGTTCGACCAGCCAACCGGACTGCTACCGCGGGCGGGCGGCTGGTCGACCAAATCGTGCTGATACACTGGTGTCGTATCGTTCGGGTTTTGTAAACATTTAGGTACATTAAGATATGCAGATAAGGGTATTTGGACCACCAATATTATACTGGAATCTATTTGAAAATGCGAGTAACATCATATGACACGCTGAGATCATCCCACCGGTTACCTGCTGGGCTCAATCATCTCGTTAGGCTCGCCGTAATGGCTTGACTAGATTTATGAGTTCAGCGGTTCTCACCAAAGTTTCTGCGAATTTCGTGCAACAGCATAAACAAGTTGCCTTATGCAGCATCAGGGTTTCAGGGAAACTTTTGCTGACTGTCTGGCGTAAACTCGTGGTAGTTCCCGCCTGAACGCTGGCTGGTGATTGCTGAATGAAAGGCAACTGCTTGTTGCTTCTGGGATCGTATGTTTTTCTGTTCCTTTGTAAATTGCATCGATAAAGAATATCTAATGCTCTTCGAAGTCATGCCGTAGTGGTTGACACTGCACCGAGAGTTCATTTTCTGCATTGGTTACTACCCGACTTGTTGCTTTTTCTGACCTCTTGCTTTACTTGGTAAGACAAATTTATTTCAGAGGATTATAATTTATAATACATGTATGTATCCCTCTCTCTCTCCCTCCCTCTCTCTCCTCTCTCTCTCTCACTCTCACTCTCACTCTCACTCTCACTCTCACTCTCACTCTCACTCTCACTCTCACTCTCACTCTCACTCTCACTCTCACTCTCACTCTCACTCTCACTCTCACTCTCACTCTCACTCTCTCTCTCTCTCTCTCTCTCTCTCTCTCTCTCTCTCTCTCTCTCTCTCTCTCTCTCTCTCTCTCTCTCTCTCTCTCTCTCTCTCTCTCGGCTTAGATCGATTGTGGCGAAGACGTCTCTTGGCTGTTTGTTTCTGGAAGTCCTTGCGGTTTTCGTCTCCCACCGCATTGTCCCGGAGGTGCTCTGTCGTCCCGAAACCCGCGCAGCTCTGCTGAGTGCGTCCTACCATGGTAAATTGGCGCTGTGCCAAACCTAGATCGGATTGGAGGGCAGATGGTGCCTCCCCTCCCATCGGTTGAAATTCTCGTTTGAAATCTATCATACTGGCTTTCAGGTCTGAACGGCTGAGGTCCAGCGCTCAGTCCGCACACGTGCTGGGGCGATCGGTCTCACTTTGTCCAATCTCGGTCCGGAGTGTGTCGGGACGCGTGCTGCGTGGCCTCCCGGCTCCCATTCCACGCGCCAGACTCACACGGTCACTCTGCGCTTAATGCCGCAGCCGCTGTGAGCCCTACATTCCAGCCAATCCGCTCTCATCAGAACATTCAGTTCATTTCAGTCTTTTCGTGTACGTGACTTGAAGCCTTTTGTTGTGACCAGCTCACTCGACATTTGGCGTGAAAAGGCCATGCAGCTGTGGCGCCAGACTCACACGGTCACTCTGCGCTTAATGCCGCAGCCGCTGTGAGCCCTACATTCCAGCCAATCCGCTCTCATCAGAACATTCAGTTTTTTGTTTTGTTTTGTTGGGTTAGGCCCTTTCGGTCGACAAGACCATTGCAGAGCCGGAAGGATGATAGGAATTAGGGGGAGACATTGGTCTGGGCAGGCACCCTAGAGAGTCGCCGGGGCTGAGCCCGTCCAATGGACAGGCCGACCAGCCCCCCAAGCACTCTCTGCACCCGGCTACGGGGTGCAGCTCCCTCGGGAGCAGCGGTGCCGCTCCAAGGTAGCAGCCCGCATGAGATAAAGTTGCCTGTCCAGCCCGGAAGGGGGTTGCGGCGTGGAGGAGAAGGATTTCTGTATCCTGAGGATAGAAGCACGGATAGGACAGAACATTCAGTTCATTTCAGTCTTTTCGTGTACGTGACTTGAAGCCTTTTGTTGTGACCAGCTCACTCGACATTTGGCGTGAAAAGGCCATGCAGCTGTGGCACGATGTCGGTCGTTAAGTATCCTGTCCGTGTTTGTATGGTCCGCCCACCATTACCGCATTAGCTGAGCAGCTGCTGCGGGCCGGCGGCCGGGGGCGGCCCACCCCGAACACCGGACCGGTGCCGGTCCGTCGCCGGTCCGCGCCGAGTAGTGGCATTTGCCGCCTCAAGTGGCGGCGCGGCGGCGCTGGCCATTACGGCTCTATTGTCAGCCGGCGGCCCGGTGCACCGGCCGGGCATACCGAGTGGCCCCGACCGCCACCGACCGAGCGACGCTGAGTGACGCTCTCGGGCGGGAGGGGTGGCTGGTGGCCGCTGCTGCCACCGGTGCCGCTTATCGGGCGGTAATGCAGGCTGTGTGCTGCGAAAGAACCGGGGAAAGGGGCTGAGAAAATGCCATGTACTGTGGATATTACCGCGTGTATCGCGAGTGTTTCCATCATGACCTGGCTGGTGCGCAGATTTCGCCATCGACGTTGTATTGATAGCGCATTGTCGGTGGTTTATTGCTGGATTATTTTAGAAACTTCCTTGAAAGTTTGTAAGTGAAATTGTACAAGTGAGGGAAAGAGCGTCGCTATTACTAAATATTTTAAATTTCTTGGTGCTGAATTAAATAGAGGAGCGGTAAGAACTCTGCAGACGGCACCTGTGTGTACTGTTGGTCGTTCCTCCGCTCATGGCCATTAGCGCAGTCCTCACGTGACGGTGCAACTGTGTCTGTTTGCAGGGCAGCGTTCCCGAACCGGCTGTGGGAGCGCGTCAAGCTGTCAAAGAACTTCGAGAAGGCGCTACAGCAGATCAACGAGAACCTCATCTACTGGCCGGGCTTCATACAGACCAAATGTAAACAGCGACTGGTCAAGATTCACCAGTACCTCGCGCGGATGCGCAGCCTGCGGCTCAAACGACAGTGAGTACCCGTACCAGCTTCAGCTAAAAGTTCACGTGTCATATTTTTCTGATGGTTTGTTACTTAACAATGCCAGGCAACAGCTAGCCCACGTGTACGTTTCATGGCGTGGCAGTGCCCGTCCGGCCGGACCATATGGGTGTGTTTGGTGCCGGCCGGCCGGTGGCGGCGTCGGACACAGAGGTCCGGCCCCTGAACCCGTCCTTCGGGGCTCGGTGCCCCGCTGGTGGCGGCACATAGTGCCGGTTTGAGACCCTGGTTCGGCCGGGGGAGGGGGCTCGGTGCCCCGCGGGTGGCGGCGCTGAGGGACGGTATGAGACCCCCGTCGCCCGGGGGCTCGGTGCCCCGCTGGCCACATATCAACCGGTCGATGGTCGCCTGTCATAGTGCTGGATCGATGGCACGTGGAGTGGCGGTCCGACCCGACCCGCCGCGACGGCTGCCGATCACCGCCGCGCGGCGCGCTGCCCGGTCACCGGGCGGTCACACTGCGGTCAGAGGACACCGGGCGATCCCACAGACCACGACTTCACTGGTAGCCAAACGTCACCAGTCTCCACCGCTGCCTCTGACTGCCCCTGGCCCTGGCCTGACCTCGCAGGCCTCCGCGTGCCCACCCTCCTCCCTGCAGCCCCCTCCTCCGCCGCGGACGGACCGCCCCGCGCTCCCCCCCCCCCCCCCCCGCCGCGGAGACCACAGCCGCCCACGGACAGCCGCTGTTTAGAGCGGACGCCTCCGATAACGTCAGTTGGACGGTCGGACGGCAGTGGTCCGCCGGGTGCACTAGACGCAGATAGCGAGCCGCCGTGGCGCCCCTAACGACCGCTCCCCAACATACGGCGGCGGGTGTGCGGCCATAGGTCTGTTTGTTTCTGTATGTTATTGTTACCATTGTCACATTGCCATAGCACATTGTGCAAACACCCATCACCGCTAACGACTCAAATATTGTAATAATTGGAGACAGTTGGGGCCATGTAACGGAACTAGCGCACTTGTGCTATAATGGCTGATCAGCAATCGCTACTCAAGCTTGCTGCCTTTTTCCCCGATGGCGATTTCCAGAAGTATGCGCTGCGACATATCTTTTGCGCGGCATTGCGTTTCCATCTGCAGTTTCATTTCACTCTGCCTGGTTTCCATTTATAATGGCATTAGGAACCGATGGCAGGTGTGGGTTTACTTTGGACCCAATAGCTAGTCCGTTGGCTGTGCTGTTCAGTAAAGCGTCCCAGCTCTATTGGCAACTCTGCCGTGTTTGGGGGACATTGCTATAGCGCCAGTCCTCTGCTTCCAATGCGCAGGGTGCATCTTTGCTGTAGCCCCAGATCTGTGAACAGTGTCTCAGCGGTGCTGTCTTTGTGCCGCTACCAGTGCCCGGTATTCGGATGAGACCGCAGTGATAATTCAGCCGCTACCGATGTGCGGATGTCACTGAATTATGCAGCGGCCGCTCAGTATTCGGGCGGTGGTCCGTTCCATATGGTCGGCACTCGTAATTCGTACATCATCACCGGGCCCGGATTGGTTCGCTGATCACTCTGCAGTGGCTCGGCGCCGGCCTGGCTCCTCCCGGAGCGGCTGGCGGCTCGAGATCTGCTGCTGCTGGTGAGGGGCGCCGTCGGCGGTGGTCAGCGGGCTTTCTTCCGTGAGGGGCGTTCCACGACAAATCGACAAATAAAAAATTAAATTTGCACCCTCATATTTTATTCTTCGTTGAAAACTGGTGTAAGGGGTTGTGATGGGCGGTGAAGCCAGCTGTGGCAAGGATTTTTTTCTTCGAACAACGGTTTCCGAGATATAGCCTCGGGCAATTCCTGGAGTTCGCGCTGCAGCCCTATGTTTGGCGGCCTATAACTCAGAAACTATTGGTTTTTTACGATAAAAACTTTATATGGTTCAACACACAATCAATCAACAAACATTTTGGCCATCTCAGATTTTCAATTTTTGAAAATTTTGATCACGTGACCTTTTGTCCTATTTTTCGAAGAGTGACCTTGATACTTTCCCCACTGAAAGTTGCAATTTTGTCTGATGACGATTAAAGCCTTATCAATTGTCATTCATATGCGATAATAAAAAAATTGGTTATCGCCCTGCGTTGACCTCAGGTCAGGTCATTTTTATGACCTGTCCATTATTACAAGCGGGAGCGACAGCGAGATCTCAAGAATAAAGCAAGATAGCGACAAGCGGTAAACGGTAAAGGGTACACACGGATAAGGTCTATAATTTTTACTGAGGTCATTTTCAGGTCAGGTCAAAGATGACGTCACAGGAGCTAAAAGGAAGTCAAAATAGCGGCACTATACATATATATGAAGTTTTTCTCGAATAACTTTCAAGGTATCCCAGCTAGGAACAAACTAATAGCACCATCGTGATCCTCTCGTCGATCCGCATCGAAACATATGTATGTTGACCTCGAAAGGTCGAAAGGTCAAAAGTTGACCCTAGGTCACGTGATCTAAGGTCAACTTTTGACCTTTCGATCTTTCGAGGTCAACATACATATGTTTCGATGCGGATCGACGAGAGGATCACGATGGTGCTATTAGTTTGTTCCTAAGTGGGATACCTTGAAAGTTATTCGAGAAAAACTTCATATATATGTATAGTGCCGCTATGTTGACTTCCTTTTAGCTCCTGTGACGTCATCTTTGACCTGACCTGAAAATGACCTCAGTAAAAATTATAGACCTTATCCGTGTGTACCCTTTACCGTTTACCGCTTGTCGCTATCTTGCTTTATTCTGGAGATCTCGCTGTCGCTCTCGCTCGTAATAATGGACAGGTCATAAAAATGACCTGACCTGAGGTCAACGCAGGGCGATAACCACTTTTTTATTATCGCATATGAATGACAATTGATAAGGCTTTAATCGTCATCAGACAAAATTGCAACTTTCAGTGGGGAAAATATCAAGGTCACTCTTCGAAAAATAGGACAAAAGGTCACGTGATCAAAATTTTCAAAAATTGAAAATCCGAGATAGCCAAAATGTTTGTTAGTTGATTGTGAGTTGAACCATATAAAGTTTTTATCGTAAAAAACCAATAGTTTCTGAGTTATAGGCCGCCAAACATAGGGCTGCAGCGCCATCTCCAGGAATTGCCCGAGGCTATATCTCGGAAACCGTTGTTCGAAGAAAAAAATCCTTGCCACAGCTGGCTTCTCCGCCCATCACAACCCATTAGACCAATTTTAAGCAAAAAATAAAATATGAGGGTGCAGGGCACTTGTCGATTTGTCGTGGAACGCCCCGTGAGCGGAAATGAAGCGTCTGTTTTAGAGGCTGTATGGGACTGGGGCTGCAACCGGCCGGCATCCTATTTTAATTAGAAGATATCGATCTATTTCTATTTAATGATGATGCGAATTAATGCAGACTTTTTATGTGTCCTTCCTTGCTTATGAAATGGCATTTTAGTGATGTGGAACAAAGCAATATATGATTAACCCGCGCCGTGCTGGTGGCCTGAACTTTCCGCCGAGTGCTGGGGGGGGCGTTTTCACGCCCCCCGTCTAACTCAGCTCCTGGGCCACGTAGCGACACGCGGTAAGCGGCAATCGAAAGAGCGTCAAAAATAAGGACGAAAACACTTCGGTCATTTTTTGGGTCAGGTCAAAGGTCAGGTCACCAGAGGTCACCAAAGGTAAAATGTTGACTATTTCAACATTTTGGAAACTGCCAACGGCTATCTCGGGAACCGATAGAGCTACAGCGCCGCGGAAAAGCGCATTCGATAGCCCTTTTACAGACCTTTCTGAGTAATGTTCTCAGATTTGACCTCAGGTCAACGGTTTAGCCTCCAGAGGGCAAAAACTCTAAAAATAGCCGTTTTTACGAAAAACGTTTTTTCGTCAATAACTTTTGACTCATAAGCGCCATGACATTACTTTTGCCAGCATCGTGTTCCTCTCGTCGAGACGCGTCGAATGAACTATTTGTTGACCTTGAAAGGTCATTTTGAAAATTTGACCTCAGGTCAAGGTCATGACCTGACCGAAAAGGGTCATGTTGCATATCAGTCGATCCGTATCGTCGAGCTGAACACATCTGACGTGTTTTCACCGCTCTAGCACGTCTCTATCAAAAGTTATAGCCAAAAAACTGCTGGCGACCGTTCATGACCTGAGATGACCTCAGGGGCACACAGAGGGGTCACAGGTGCATTTTTCCTATTTAGTGTGTCATGTTTACCTATGAACCGATGTTTGAGAGCGTTTTGAACGATATTCGTCCAAAAGAGGCGCATTTCAATTTTCTCCCATTGACTTATAATGGAGAGGTCGCAAAATTGTCCTGACCTTAGGTCACAGATATCAAAAATCCGAGATATACATTTTATACATACTGTTACTCATATCAATCGCTGAAAGTTTCAAAGTGATCGTTCAGTCGGTGTAGCTATAGCGAGCCTTTGAACTTTTTCTGAGGTAAGGTCACTTGACGTGACCTGGTGACCTGACCTTGAACGGCCTAGGTCTGAAATTTTCACAACATGTGCGGAAATGATGTAGGAACACGTGTACCAAAAACGGCGGCGCTGCGCGCCGCCGTTTTTGAGATATTCGCGAAAAACCTGAGGGGGGGGGGGGCGTAAAAACGCCCCCCCCCCCCAGCACGGCGCGGGTTAAGCTACAATGATGGCTTTCGCCGCCTGACATTTTACACCCTACTTCATTAGCAGTAACTTGAATAAGAAAAATGTAGATGATTTATTTGAGTGATTTATTATGAGTGGAGCAGATTTACGTCATTTCGTTAGCGATCAGGGGCTCCTTAATTACAGATGGAGCAGTCATCTGTATAGAGCCGCAATACACAGTATTGCATTGTCAAAGTATCAGGTTATGCTTGAATGGTTCATTGGCCGCCCTTTTATCCCAACCGGTCATGGCTATAATAGTGCAGAGCTCCGATAAAACTTGAAATTGTTTTGTCGAACATGACAACTTTGATATGCCGTTTGCATGTAGCTCTTGATTTTTAACCCGCGCCCTGATGGGGGGGGGCATTTTGGCCCCCCTATGGTTTTCTTAAATAGCGAGAAAACCAAATTTTGGGTACCTTACCGGGCATCAATTTGACACCTTCACACAAAATTTCAAGTCACAGGTCACCTCAGGTCAGGAGTTATTGAGGTCAAACTGAGGTCATGTTCGAGTAAAAATGAGCAAAAAACATGACATTTTGAAACGCTCACCAATTCTACAGTTAACAAGCAATTTTAAAGTTCTTTATGTGGTTGTGTAGAGAAAAGACGGCGCTACAAAAGTGCTATCTCGGATTTTCGAAATTTTGGGATTTTGACCCCCAAAAATATTTTTTTTTAGAAAAACTAAAAACAATTTCCAATTTTTTTTTTTCGAATTTCGAAAAAACCGGAATATATGTGATAGTCCCTGCGCTCTTCGATATACATACCAAATTTTAGATCGGTACCTCTTTTTGTTGCCAAGTTATAGCGAAAAAAACTGTTAAAAATTGATTACGTCAAATTTTTGAACTCAATTTTTGGCAATTCTAGACCTCGTAGCGCAAAACGGAGACCACCATTGAACTCCCCGTGACGAGCTGCATCGAATCGATGCCCATTTTATGCAAAAATATCAACTTTGAAATTTGACCTAATTTGACCTGACCTTGACCTGACCTTGACCAAAACGTGACCTAAGCTGGTCCAAAAGTCTGCCTGACCCACATAATCGCATTTGTCATGTAAATGGACCATAAAACATGTATCACACGACACTTTCATATTATGACACCCCCCCCCCCCCCCCCAGTGACCTGACCTCTGTGACCTGACCTGGTATCAGTGACCTCAAATAGCAAAATATGTGTTTGAAGAACATTTCCCCATCGATGATTTTCAATGAAATGCATTTCTTGAAATGCCTGTAAATGGTGAAAATTCGACCTTTGACCTGACCTGTGACGTCATCGGTTTGACCGAGGTCAATGAAATTGCGTCACAAGGTAGTTCCCCGTTGGGGCTATCCAACGCCGTTTACCGCTTGTCGCTATGTTGCGTGGTTCTCGAGATCTTAGGGGGGGGGGGCAAAATGGCCCCCCCCCATCAGACCGCGTTGCTCGGCAGACCCCATCAGGGCGCGGGTTAATCCTGAGTGGAACGAGGGACTACGATAGAATAGGGCTGCGGAGTTGGAGTGGGCGTCGGTCGGAGTCGACGGGACTGAAGTTGGAGTTGACGTTGCCTGGCTTCAAGCCATGCTCGACGCTCATTTTGTTTCTGGGAGAATATTATGTTGCTGGAGGATTGTTTCAAGCAATGCGAAAAACATATTCTACATAAACTTACAGTTACATCATGGACTTTTAGGTGAGGTGTCCGGAGTCAGACCTGGAATAGAAGTCGGAGTCGGAGTCGATTTTTCGGAGCTGGAGTCGGAGCTACCGAAAATCTGATGTTTGGCCCATTTAGACTTGAATTGAACTTGGGGTAGTTTGACGTGAATCGACTTTTGCTTGTTTTGCATACATCAATGTTGATAACTTCTCTTTGCGCGTTACTAAGCCGGATTGGGGCGTGTGTTCCAGTCGACTAGTTGGCAGGGTCCCCGGGGGACGTTGTCCGGTGTAAACCGCGCCGGTTACGGCCCCGGCGGCGTTCATTAGCCGTTGTTGGCCATTGTCACGCCCACTGTTATCACAGCGGACGTTAATGCGCGGCTTTACGGCCGTATATCGGCGAGGCGCCTCATCCGTCTTACGGAGCAGAGCTGACGTCCCGCCCACCACACAGAGTCGGCCTGATGCACTCTCGGTGGCTACGATCGAAGACCTCCCAGGAACAATCTACCCGTGTCCATCAATGCATTGTCGACTGGAAATGACCGCGACCTTTACTGGCAATCTGTAGGTACCTTGCCATCAGTTGGCTGAACAAACGCTCGACGATGTGACCGGTCAACGAAACTATGTCTACCTCTGACATTTTCTGCGAATTCTGGCGTCGTCAAGTGATCTAGCTCCCGCAGGCGGTCCACACTATTCAGTATCTCAGTCTATTCATTGAATTTTGCAATTCGGAAAGTTTCTCTATTCAAAGGGACGAGAGCGCGCAGACCGGTCTGATCCCATTCAGCGCTGAGTGCTATCATGTTCGGAGAATGATGATGGGCTGGAGTATCGAGAGAGGCCATCTGCTCCGTTATTTCTTCATGTGATGCGTTTAACACAGAGATAGCAGGCTGGCCTGCAATGAATATTTCATTTGAATTCGAGCTAGTCCTTTTTCCAAAGGATGATTTATGTGGGAAAAATACGTGTGATAAATGTTGTGTCGAAAACTGAGGCAAAAGCATTGGCATTTTCCAAGGTTTTGTGAACCCCAACATCTGCAACTGATGCCTCCGTGGTTTGCCCCGTTTCCTGAGCCAAAGTCCGGTCATGGCGTCCTTCCCGGCGGTGACGGCTGCTCCGCCGGTGGCTGTACTGGTGTCCGCCGATGGGGAGCTCTGTGGGCGGGTGCCGCGCTGCCGACCCGCCGCTGATGGTCGACCATTACCGCCGCCAGCACGCCGCCGCCGCCCCATTAGCGCGCGGTGGCGGCCCTCCCTGCCGCCGCTGCGAGCTCTGTCCGCCGTCCGCGGCGACAGCGGCGTGCTCCTTCTGCCGTCAGCGGCGACAGCGGCGTGCGCCGCGCCCGGCGGCGGTCCTCCGCGCCGCCCTGCCGGTCCTCTCCCTCTCAGTGAACGTGCTTAGCGACCGGTCAGCCGTATCCTCTGGTGTTTATGTGCTGCGGCTGTGGAGTCCCCTAAAATCAGCCTTGTGAGCTGCTGAAAACTGCGGGGCCCGTTATTTGCAACCTGCTGAGCTGCTGAAACCGAGGGACCTGATAGAGGCAACCTGCCGAGTTGCTGGAAACTCGGAGCCCGTTTTATGCGACAAAGCTGGTTTAGCGTAGCAGTCGGTAATAGCAGACCTGCTGAGCTGGTTTGGTCGAGCATCGAGCAGCCCGGTATAGCCAACCTGCTCTGACGTTGGCTGTGTCTGATCACTAAATTACGTAGTCCTCGACACGCTATTACCAATGTCTCCAACTCAGCTCAGTAGGTAAATGGCTGAGAGGGGACTCCCGTTTGTCTGGCTCGTGTCGTCTCGCTGTGGTGCGTGCAGAGGCCGTCAGAGAGGATCATTGATCAGTCCCGGCACCTCCGGCCGTTGAGACGGAGACGGCTCGCCCATACGCGCTCAGCCGGAACGCTCAGTGCGGTAAAACCAGCTGGGAACCCGGGGATGTCCTTATAGGATGATAAAGGCCTAACAAACCCTGTGATCCAGTCTTGCTCCACCGTGCTTTGCCTGTGGCTGATTGCTCTTGCTTAGGATTGATGGGTTTCTGTGTCATTACCTATGCCTATTAGTATACATCCGAGCAGTGAGCACCACAGCTATCAAATGTGCGCGTAACGGCGTTTCTATGTGGCTTCTGACGGCAGAACAGAATATTCCTATGTATGTACAATGTTAACGCGTCCCCGGACACAAAGCGAGCAGCCCCTGGGGCTTGTCTCGGCTGATCAGAGCTGGCGAGGGGGATAGTGCGGAGCTCAAGCGTAATAAGTCCTGTGCTCGCAAGGCAGCTGGAAAACGATTGCGTACAAGAAGTACTCTCAGCCCCCAGCTGATCAGTAAGCGGCAAATGTATAAATAATGTGTTATGAAGTCAACTTTGATGCTATTTTGAACATCTAATCGCTATCTGTGTCATTTCTGAGCTGCTTTTTGGCTATCACTACCAGTTTCGAACTCGGTGTCGTCAAAATTGCTCCATTCCATTATTTTTTAGGTTGTCTTGCCGCTGGTCGATTTGATTAATTATTTGCTATGTGTGGTTTTGCCGGTTTCGCTGACGTATCGGCCGACGGTGTGAGGGGCGCGCGCTGACTGACCCACCGATCGGCAGCTGATCGGCGTGGGTGTCGGCGGGTCGGGCCGCCGCCGGCCGCGCCCTAACGACGCCGTGTCACGCACGGCCCCAGTCACCCCGGGTAGACGAGACTCTCCGGCGGGCCAGCCACTGCGGGCAGTCGGCACTCGTGGCCGGCCAGTCACTGCGGGCAGTCGGGACTCGTGGCCGGCCAGTCTCTGCGGCCGACTCTGGCGGTACCCAACGGCCGGGGTGGGCAGGAACCAGTATGAACGGATAGGCGCGTTTTATTTGAGGTCAGCAGCATTGTCGCGCATGGGCAGTGGCACTGTCCCCTCTCCAAGCGGGTCCACGCGACGCTTCCAAGTGCCGCTGCGCACCGATAGTTTGTCAATAGATGGCGCTAGCGTCCACTACCTGGAAGATATGCTGCGCCGCCGCGCACCGATAGTTCTGCCGAGAGATGTCGCTAGCGTCCGCAGCCTGGATGGTATGCTG
Source organism: Amphibalanus amphitrite (assembly GCF_019059575.1). NCBI lineage: Eukaryota > Metazoa > Arthropoda > Thecostraca > Balanomorpha > Balanidae > Amphibalanus > Amphibalanus amphitrite. The sequence goes on along the minus strand of NW_024883063.1, from coordinate 43,072 downwards.
TGCCGCCGCACACCGATAATTCTGCCGAGAGATGTCGCTAGCGTCCGCAGCCTGGAAGGTATGCTGTGCCGCTGCATACCGATAATTTTGCCGAGAGATGTCGCCAGCGTCCGCAGCCTGGAAGTTATGCTGTGCCGCTACTATCGGACGACGAGAGGACCTACAGCACAGCGCATTGGATGCGGCGTAGAGCCAGTAGCCTACGAATATATTCAAGTCTTTGATAGACGATGTCTTTCAAATAGCTAAAGAAGTCTATGATAGACGAAACCGGGCCGCTTATTTACATATATTTAATTGTTTCTTAAATATATTCGTAGACTACTGGCTCTTTACTACATGCATAGCCTGCTTCGGGTCACGGTTATCATCTTGCATTTACAACTTACCTGGTATCTCGCTGAAGATATTTCATAACTGTACGTTTGTGCCATTCGGTAATTTGTATGTACTGCAACATGCTATTTCAAATGCAGTTTCCATTCCCGTTTTGTCTACAATCGGCTAAGAACTGATATCACTGGAATCTCGCTCCTGAATGTTTTTTGGGGGGTGGCTACCACCTCAACAAAGAGCAGCTTAACCTGCTCAAATATTCATGCCTTCCATATACTTTATACAATATATCAGTACACATCAAGTTGATGGAATCAACTGGTCCAGTCGCCAACCGTACTATATTACGCGCGACGGGGCAAAGGCCTTGATACTTGAGCCGGCTAAACGAGATGAATCTGTGTCAGCCTCATGGCAGTTATCAGCTAACGACTCCGCTAATGGCCCTGTTGATGGATAACGGACCCACTAGCAGCAGCCGGCGCTGCGGGCGCTCGTTTCGGTGGGCCGTTTGGCTCGGCCGTCTCAGAGCTGAGGCTGGTGGGACGCGCGTGGTGGGACAGTTCTCTGTCCGTCTGCGTGCGGTGTCTGTGCGCCGAGGACGGACCGGCGCCCGCCGCCGGGAGGGATGGGGTGCCGGAGGGAGAGAGGGGGGGTTGGAGTGGCGCCGCCGTGTCGGCCGGCCGGTCGGAGCGGCGGCCCGGGCCGCCAGAGCGGCGCCGGCCGCCCCCGCCCCCGCCTGGAGCGGGCGGACACGCGCCGCCGACCAGTGCCCTACCCCTACCCCCCCCCTTCCCACTCCGTCGCATCGTCCACTGGTGGTGGATGGTGAGGATTGAGCGATGCTAACTGGGGATGAGTGGTATCACTGAGGACTCAGATGATGAAACTGTGATGCTCAAACCATTGCGAAACCAGTTGCAATCATGTAAGTTGTGTTAGATTATTGGCTTCTTGAAAAAAGTTTTTGTTTAAATATACTGATCAATACTAATTTCAATATACAATAGCTGATCAGTATAGTGGCGTTGCAAAGCCAACACCCCGAGAAAAATCTGAAAATCTGATATAAAAACTGAACCATTCCCGTTAAGTCATCGTTTTTTTTTATTAGCTGTGTTGACGGGCTTATTGTATCTCGCCCTTGTTTGCGCTTTTTAGTTTTACCCTCTGAGAAAAGCCACACGATCATGCAAATTGAGCATTGCATTTTAACTAAAGACATTTCCTTACCAACTAAGTTTAAATTCTTACAGCAAAACTCTGCCTTTAATGAGCGTTGGAAGAGTGTTTTGGTTGTTGTGGTGTGGTCTTTATTCTCGTGAGGCGTAGCATTTATGTTGATCTAGTATACAGAAACTAATTTAAAGTTGAGGTGGGTTGGAGAAGCCAGCGATTTCGCTGATAGATGGCCGGATGGCTCGCAGGAGCGGTGGATAAACCGTTACTAACTGGTTCCAAACTCGAAAACGGTGGATCTCTTACACAGACACATACGAAATGCTTTGAAATTTGAACGTAGATGTTTTCTTATGCGAAGTTCAATGATGCAATTTTATTCAACTGCCTGCTTTAGTATTATGCTCTTTTATACGTATTCTCGAGTTGGTAAAGCAGTGTTGAACTGTCCGGATATTTTTATTGTACTATTTCACCTAGTTCCCTGACTGGCCATTAATCGCAATCAAAGCGCAATAACCAATTGAGCTTTCTTTAACCTGACCATGTTCTAATGTGATGTTATGGGCGCTTATGCCTAATTACCCCAGTTTGGGCCCCCTAAACCCTCAACTCATGATCATCGAACGTTATAACTGACTCAGCTTTTAAAGCGTTTTGTGAGATTGTGGTAAAGCAGGGATGGATTATTGCAAAGTGATGAATGAAATTATCCCACAATGAAAATTACATATAAATGTATTGAAAAACACAAGCCTCATGCTGATAGATGTATTTAATATAAGGCGAAGTAAATAAAGTGCATTTTCTTGGCCTTATTTTAAATAACAATAATTAGCATGAGGCTTAGGTTCTTTATCACATTTATATTTATAATCGTGATTCTTTAAACCGCTCTTTCTTTAATCATAATGAACTTTGACAGATTATTGTGAACATGCGGCGTTCTTAGCGATCATTTCCTCTCATTTTTCGTGAACTGCTGTTTTGCCTAGTGCTGTGACCCGGAATATGAAGCATTCACCCGCAATGCAGGAAGCCCTGTGTCCTGTCGTGTGTGGAGTGTCTGCGTTCCCATGAGGTGAATGGCGCGGCGGCGAAGGACGGGGGCGTGTCGGGTGTTGGTGGTGGTCCGCCGCAGCCGCCCGCTCCCACCGGCGCGGCGGCCACCACTGCAGCCAGAGGCCGCCGATGGGGCTAATCGGGTATCATTAGCGGCGCGGTGGCGGTCGGACGTGCGGCCGGCTGCGGTCGCCGCTGCGCTCCCCAGACAGGCGCGCGGGCGAGAATCTCCCTCAGGGAGGTGACCCTCTCTGCGCACAGGGAGAGAAAGAGAGAGGGGGGCAAGTGGAACAAAAAAGTTGCAGGAAGGAACGAGAACTAAATGAAGCGCAGTTAGTGCACAAATCTACTGGAGCGATTTCTCATTTTTGGTTTACATGAATGAAGCATGTGTGGTATCGTGCTTACCCAAGAAATGAACGGCAAACAGAGTAGAGACAGGCTGTGTTGCGAAATCCACACACAGCTGAGGAAACTGCGCTTCATAGCCCGGAGAAGCTCAGTCTAACCAAATTGCGTCCATAAATTGACAGATGACGTGTGCTAACCAACACTTCATACTCCTTCCCTCCGAAAATCTTCCAGAAGCATGAAAATGCTTTTAGGCGGCGGTGAGTTATTTCAGCCTTAGCTTTCCTCCGGCGGCGCGGCGGGCGGAGTGTTCTGATTTCGTTGGTTGGATTGGACCTCCGCTCGGCTGTGGCGGTAATGTTTGCCGGGTGGCCGCGGCCCGGTCGGCCTTTGTTCGTTCGCTCTCCGGTCTGCTAACGACCTCCGACCTGCGGCGCCGACATGTCCGTCAAGACAGCCCATATTCAGCCCAGATTCAGCCCGGATTCAGCCCAGATTCGGGACACCTCCGATCAAGCTGAAACTCGCACACAATGTAGGCCATGACATGCCCAATCCACAGTCCAAGTCATTCGGTGGCACTCCCAGCCGTTTGACCTACAGAGGTCAGCAAAGGTCACGTGGCCCAAATTTGCACAGCAGATTGTGGCCCACCCAGTAACGCTAGAGCGCTAAAAATGGCACCCATCGACTCGCCAGCATCTAATCTTACTTTCCCAACACTCATTTGACCTCTCAAGGTCATGCGATGACCTAAGGTCATTTGTGGGCTATGTCGAAAATACATTTACACAGCAGTTTTCGAGTAGATGGATTGACCGAATTCCAAATCAAAGCACATCATCGGGTAGCCCATAGGCCGTAGTAACTTTCCTTGAAAACCGCTTTTCGATATGTAACCCCGTTTGACCTCGGCAGGTCAAAATGTGCAAATAAACGACACTCAATACGTCGCAGCCCGGATTCAGCCCAGATTCGGGACACCTCCGATCAAGCTGAAACTCGCACACAATGTAGGCCATGACATGCCCAATCCACAGTCCAAGTCATTTGGTGGCACTCCCAGCCGTTTGACCTACAGAGGTCAGCAAAGGTCACGTGGCCCAAATTTGCACAGCAGATTGTGGCCCACCCAGTAGAGCTAGAGCGCTAAAAATGGCACCAATCGACTCGCCAGCATCTAATCTTACTTTCCCAACACTCATTTGACCTCTCAAGGTCATGCGATGACGTAAGGTCATTTGTGGGCTATGTCGAAAATACATTTGCACAGCAGTTTTCGAGTAGATGGATTGACCGAATTCCATATCAAAGCACATCATCGGGTAGCCCATAGGCCGTAGTAACTTTCCTTAAAAACCGCTTTTCGATATGTGACCCCGTTTGACCTCGGCAGGTCAAAATGTGCAAATAAACGACACTCAATACGTCGAAGTCCGGATTCAGCCCAGATTCGGGACACCTCCGATCAAGCTGATAGATTAGATTAGATGATAAGATTAGATGCTGCCGAGTCGATTGGTGCCATTTTTAGCGCTCTAGCTCTACTGGGTGGGCCACAATCTGCTGTGCAAATTTGGGCCATGTGACCTTTGCTGACCTCTGTAGGTCAAACGGCTGGGAGTGCCACCGAATGACTTGGACTGTGGATTGGGCATGTCATGGCCTACATTGTGTGCGAGTTTCAGCTTGATCGGAGGTGTCCCGAATCTGGGCTGAATCCGGGCTGCGACGTATTGAGTGTCGTTTATTTGCTCATTTTGACCTACCGAGGTCAAACGGGGTCACATAGGTATCGAAAAGCGGTTTTCAAGGAAAGTTACTACGGCCTATGGGCTACCCGATGATGTGCTTTGATTTGGAATTCGGTCAATCCATCTACTCGAAAACTGCTGTGCAAGTGTATTTTCGACATAGCCCACAAATGACCTTAGGTCATTGCATGACCTTGAGAGGTCAAATGAGTGTTGGGAAAGTAAGATTAGATGCTGGCGAGTCGATTGGTGCCATTTTTAGCGCTCTAGCTCTACTGGGTGGGCCACAATCTGCTGTGCAAATTTGGGCCATGTGACCTTTGCTGACCTCTGTAGGTCAAACGGCTGGGAGTGCCACCGAATGACTTGGACTGTGGATTGAGCATGTCATGGCCTACATTGTGTGCGAGTTTCAGCTTGATCGGAGGTGTCCCGAATCTGGGCTGAATCCGGGCTGCGACGTATTGAGTGTCGTTTATTTGCTCATTTTGACCTACCGAGGTCAAACGGGGTCACATATCGAAAAGCGGTTTTCAAGGAAAGTTACTACGGCCTATGGGCTACCCGATGATGTGCTTTGATTTGGAATTCGGTCAATCCATCTACTCGAAAATTGCTGTGCAAGTGTATTTTCGACATAGCCCACAAATGACCTTAGGACATCGCATGACCTTGAGAGGTGAAATGAGTGTTGGAAAAGTAAGATTAGATGCTGGCGAGTCGATTGGTGCCATTTTTAGCGCTCTAGCTCTACTGGGTGGGCCACAAGCTGCTGTGCAAATTTGGGCCACGTGACCTTTGCTGACCTCTGTAGGTCAAACGGCTGGGAGTGCCACCGAATGACTTGGACTGTGGATTGGGCATGTCATGGCCTACATTGTATGCGAGTTTCAGCTTGATCGGAGGTGTCCCGAATCTGGGCTGAATCCGGGCTGCGACGTATTGAGTGTCGTTTATTTGCTCATTTTGACCTGCCGAGGTCAAACGGGGTCACATATCGAAAAGCGGTTTTCAAGGAAAGTTACTACGGCCTATGGGCTACCCGATGATGTGCTTTGATTTGGAATTCGGTCAATCCATCTACTCGAAAACTGCTGTGCAAGTGTATTTTCGACATAGCCCACAAATGACCTTAGGTCATCGCATGACCTTGAGAGGTCAAATGAGTATTGGGAAAGTAAGATTAGATGCTGGCGAGTCGATTGGTGCCATTTTTAGCGCTCTAGCTCTACTGGGTGGGCCACAATCTGCTGTGCAAATTTGGGCCACGTGATCTTTGCTGACCTCTGTAGGTCAAACGGCTGGGAGTGCCACCGAATGACTTGGACTGTGGATTGGGCATGTCATGGCCTACATTGTGTGCGAGTTTCAGCTTGATCGGAGGTGTCCCGAATCTGGGCTGAATCCGGGCTGCGACGTATTGAGTGTCGTTTATTTGCACATTTTGACCTGCCGAGGTCAAACGGGGTCTCATATCGAAAAGCGGTTTTCAAGGAAAGTTACTACGGCCTATGGGCTACCCGATGATGTGCTTAGATTTGGAATTCGATCAATCCATCTACTCGAAAACTGCTGTGCAAATGTATTTTCGACATAGCCCACAAATGACCTTAGGTCATCGCATGACCTTGAGAGGTCAAATGAGTATTGGGAAAGTAAGATTAGATGCTGGCGAGTCGATTGGTGCCATTTTTAGCGCTCTAGCTCTACTGGGTGGGCCACAATCTGCTGTGCAAATTTGGGCCACGTGACCATTTCTGACCTCTGTAGGTCAAACGGCTGGGAGTGCCACCGAATGACTTGGACTGTGGATTGGGCATGTCATGGCCTACATTGTGTGCGAGTTTCAGCTTGATCGGAGGTGTCCCGAATCTGGGCTGAATCCGGGCTGCGACGTATTGAGTGTCGTTTATTTGCTCATTTTGACCTACCGAGGTCAAACGGGGTCACATATCGAAAAGCGGTTTTCAAGGAAAGTTACTACGGCCTATGGGCTACCCGATGATGTGCTTTGATTTGGAATTCGGCCAATCCATCTACTCGAAAACTGCTGTGCAATTGTATTTTCGACATAGCCCACAAATGACCTTAGGTCATCGCATGACCTTGAGAGGTCAAATGAGTGTTGGGAAAGTAAGATTAGATGCTGGCGAGTCGATTGGTGCCATTTTTAGCGCTCTAGCTCTACTGGGTGGGCCACAATCTGCTGTGCAAATTTGGGCCACGTGACCTTTGCTGACCTCTGTAGGTCAAACGGCTGGGAGTGCCACCGAATGACTTGGACTGTGGATTGGGCATGTCATGGCCTACATTGTGTGCGAGTTTCAGCTTGATCGGAGGTGTCCCGAATCTGGGCTGAATCCGGGCTGCGACGTATTGAGTGTCGTTTATTTGCTCATTTTGACCTGCCGAGGTCAAACGGGGTCACATATCGAAAAGCGGTTTTCAAGGAAAGTTACTACGGCCTATGGGCTACCCGATGATGTGCTTTGATTTGGAATTCGGTCAATCCATCTACTCGAAAACTGCTGTGCAAGTGTATTTTCGACATAGCCCACAAATGACCTTAGGTCATCGCATGACCTTGAGAGGTCAAATGAGTATTGGGAAAGTAAGATTAGATGCTGGCGAGTCGATTGGTGCCATTTTTAGCGCTCTAGCTCTACTGGGTGGGCCACAATCTGCTGTGCAAATTTGGGCCACGTGACCTTTGCTGACCTCTGTAGGTCAAACGGCTGGGAGTGCCACCGAATGACTGGGACTGTGGATTGGGCATGTCATGGCCTACATTGTGTGCGAGTTTCAGCTTGATCGGAGGTGTCCCGAATCTGGGCTGAATCCGGGCTGAATCTGGGCTGAATATAGGCTGTCTTGATTAACATCGGCGCCGACCCGTCTCGTCAGCGGCCCGGCCGAGCACGGGAGGCCAGCTCCAGCGCCCGCCCCGTCCGACCAACGCGCACGGCCGGTCGAGGCTGCGCCCGAAACGGCCCACTGAATACCACCTTCAGATACTTCAATAATGCATACGGGAGATTCCGGGCCAAGCACTAAACGCTAGTCGATTGAAGGAAATGAATACACATAAGACCGTATATTCATAAATTCATCATCTAAGGTGACTGAGTTACTAGAGTTCTTCGCTTGCTCTCTGTACCCTGAACACCTTTTATTTCGCCCTTATTTTGTTAGTTATTTTTACTTCATGAATTTAATGGATGATACTTCTGTGATCGACACTGCATGGCTTTCCGAGAACGCTTTCATCTAAAATGTACCTTACTGGGATCATTTCAAACTTCTAGAATGGCATTGCTCTAGGGAAGACTTTCGCTCGCCATTTCGTCTTTATTTTGATTATAATGAAAGCTTCAACCGATCCTACAGGAGCTCTTTGTAGCCGAATGATGTGACATTAACAGGAGGAAGCGGCCTGTTCATGTGCTCTGTGTGCCTATGTAATGTCATCATCCGAGCACATTGCTCAGATTGTGAAATGCTAATGCTTCCGACAGTTGATGGCGGCACTTTATGGATGGACGTTCCGCGCGCCTTTGTTATTCCGCTTAGCTGCGTTGCGCCATTACCGGACCTAAGGCTGAAAATAATCCGTTCCCTAAAACATGGCGTCGTTAGTTTGGGTCACAGATGCAATTAGACGAAGCGTTTCGAACTCAGCGCCGAGTGTCGCGCGTTGAAATGGGGCCCAGTTGGAGCAACTTGTGCGGCGCAGTCATCGGATGGCGATAAATGACGGCGCCTTATTTGTAATTCGGCCGGCGCGCGGCCGCTCGTTCCGGCTGCTTGTCAAACAGCCATGGAGTTTTCCGGCTGGCTGGACGATTGTTTGGTCGTCACTGGGCGGCGGCTGTCGATCCGGCCCCGGCCGGAGTCCGGAGTGCACCGGAGTCGCCAACTCCGGGATGGATGTCATTGACGGGGAAATTCGGCTTCGGAGACCCTGGAAATTAATTACCCAGCTCGACCCTCACTACAGGAGGCTATTCAGTACCACAAGTAACGAAACACTTCTGCCAGGAAGTGGGTTTCCTTACGATGAACTACTGGAAATGTATCCGAGCCATATGTTTTTCGCTACTCCGTTGAACTTCCAGGCGGCGTCTCGCGGATTCCCCGGGGATTGCGGAGCCGGGACTAGGCTGGTCACCTCCAACCGGCTGAGGTGTCAGCACAAAGTTGTGCTGCGGTTAATCCATTATAGCCAACTTTTGTCGGAGCTGCTGAGCTACCAGGAGCGGGAGATGTAGTTAGATGTGGAGCCGTAATCGGCTCCGGCCGGAACTGCGGACAGCTGGCACCGCGCCGTGGCACTATGGTCGTTCCTGGCTACATGGTGCACGTTTTTCGCTGGGGCATGGCGAAAGATATTTCGCTAGGGCATTTCCTTTTGTTCGTTTTATTGGTCTCGAGAAACTTGCCGTCCCATAAAACTGCATGAGGGCTGCTATACGAGCGACAAAAGCGATAAAACGAAGGAAATAAAAAGGAATAGCTCAGAGCATAATTGGGCTAGAAAAAAAAATACCAAGCTCTCTCAGTGAAGTTATTAACGTGATACATCGTAAAAGCTAAAAAAGGAACGTCTTCAATGTTCATAAAACGTGACACGAAAATGAGAGGGTAAAGGGTGCCGACCTGCGCGCTGTGACCATATTTCACCGTACGGATGTTTGTGAGCGGTTGACGGCGCACAGCCTGCGACATTTGCGGATAGCTTGTGCGGCTGCTGGTGACCATGGACTCGTCAGTGTATCTGAGGTGACGGTGGCCGTCCATAGAATTTGTGTTCGGCGCCAGTCATGCGGTCCTACAGCACCATATATTCGCCGGAGGTCCACTGTGAGCGTGCACGATCTGTGCACAGGAGCCATCTGGCGGTGCTGCTGTGGGGCCCATTGTCAGCCCTGTCACAGCCTGTGAAGCAGTGTCGACTGCCAGTCCCGCCAATGAGCGCCTACTGCCGGCGGTTCTCCCTCTCCGCCCGTGTCGGCGCCGCTGCCAGTTGGGGGACCGATGGCCGGCCGTTACCGCCACGAACGGTGTCCGCCGAGCCGTCGTCTGCTCCGAGGGTGAACGGCGCCTCTTTGAGCCGGAACCAGACATGGCCCGTCTCCCTGACCTCCAGGATCTGTCCTGACCCAGACCGCGTCCCCAGCGGCCGCGACCGCTGCACGCAGTCGTCCCCCCCCCCCTTGACAGATCCCTGGTCAGGACCTATCCCAGACCCTCTCCCCAGCGGCCGCCCGCGACAACTGCACATATGCCGTCTTATGTCCCATCGTCCCCAGCCGTGCCTGCCCTCAGCGGCCGCGGCGGCCGCACAGAGTCTGTCTCCCTGATGGCAGGACCCGTCCCACCGGTCTGGTCAGGGTCCCGTGGACAGGAGACTGTGACTGAACGTTTCCCGGACCCGGTACCTCCCCCTCACAGCCGCCTGATCCCTGGACACTGCAGCATGAATTGCGATTCCCACTCCGTCTCAAAGTAACACCCGCTAAACGAGCCTGCTACCGGCGATCGCACATCATCCTTGCCTTTAGCAGTTTTTAAGCATTATATGCTTATGTGATAGGTGACTTGTCAATGTTTTGATGCTATCTTTCATAAAAAGAAACGTATAATAGATCACTTGCGAGAAAAGCTACGGCGCCCTTGGCCGTATCATGCGATGCCACGCGTGCATATCGTGCCGTATGGTGTTGATCTCGCCCCCCCCCTCTCCCCGTCCCCCGGCTCGGGTCGGCCGTCCGGCGGGTCACGTCTCGTCCTGAGTGGCCGAGCCGCGATCAGCTCCGGCGACATGGAAACGCACTCGACCGGCCCGGCCGGCGGGCGATCCGCCGCGAGCGGCGGCGGTGTCGCACCACCCGCTCATCACAGTCTCTCCACGGGGCAGTGACCAGTCTGATGTCTTTTACTCGTCTGCCGAAGGCCTTTGTTAGGATGGTCGGGCTCCCGCAGACTCCTATCGAGCGCCGTCTAATCTTTTTCAGCTGTGATTGTGAGCGCTAGTATTGGTCGACAAAGTGGATTAGAAAAATACCTCGCATTCTGTGTTGTGAATTGTGAATAAGTTTATTCACAATCGTAGTAACTGAGTCTTCAGGTTGTTTTCGAATATATGTACCCGACTCCTCAATTATATTAACGCCTCTGCCTCCTCCCCCATCTTCCTCTTTATCCTGCATAAGATCGTCTTCTTTTTGTTCGACCTTCAGTTTTTCATTTCCGTTCCGTCACTGTCTTCTGATGCCCGTAATTCCCTGATGTCTCATACGCGCCTGAGCGCCGATAATCCTATGATATTGCTTCTGCCCATTTGTCTTCATTTTCATGTTTGCGTCCGTGGCCTATCTGAGCACGGCCAGTGGCCTTGAGAGATATCGCGGTCATTGGTGAGAGATATCATGGTCATTGGTCGGATACCACGGCTAGTGATCGGTGAGTCTGGTCATTGGTCGGAGAGATATCGCGGTCAGTGGTGAAAGATATCATGTTCATTGGTCGGATACCACGGCTAGTGATCGGAGAGTCTGGTCATTGGTCATGGTCATTGGTCAGAGAGATATCACGGTCAGTGATCAGAGAGATCACGGTCTTTGGTCTGAGGGATGCCACGGTCATCGGTCAGTAGTCAGAGAGATATCGCGGTCATTGGTCAGACAGAGAAATTACCAGTGAGATTTGCACTGTCATTTGAGATTTGCCAGGGTCAGTGGTCAGTGAGACTGGCCGGTAGTCGGGGCGGGTATCAGGGATAGCGGTCGTGTTGGTTTGCACACGTGACACGTCTAATAGTTGTATGTGAGGTACCGGATAAGTACCACAGCTCTAATGGTCGTCTTCTCGATCGATGTTCAAAGTGTTACCGGGGAGTTCGTGGTCGCAGTTGCACTCGGTACTCGGTACCTCTGTCCGCGGTCCAGAGCGGTACTGCAGTCAGAGCGGTACCGCGGCCTGGCTCTGAGCGGTACCGCGGCCTGGCCCTGAGCGCCGGCGGCCGCTGTTTACGTCCGTCGGTCCACTCGCCATAGGCGGACTGGGCCGCCGGTTTTTGTGGATCGATGGCCGATCGGCTGAGCAGGCCGACGGACGGCGCTCGGTGGGACGGACGGCGGACGGTGGGTGACAGTGGGATGGTGGGTGACATGGGTTTGACGGACGCCGGTCGGTGGGGTGCTGATTCCCGTTGGTGGGACGTTGGGACTGGTGGTGAAACTGTCGGTGATGAGAGGTGGGACGGTGGGTAATATAGGTGGGATGGCGGGTGATGTCCGGGAGGCGTATTCGCCAATTGTATTACACGAATCGGCCAACCAATAGCTTGCCTCCTGAGTGACGTCAGCGTGGCGTCATACTTTCGGTCCTCGCCCTGGTGGCGTCTATTGAAGCTAGGTTTTAAGTTATTGACATTTAAGCTACATTGGGTACATTATCGCCGTGGCGAAGTGGTTAGAGTATCGGACTGGTGATTCAGAGGCAGGTGGTTCGAATCCACTCGGCGACTTCGATTTTCGTGTCATCTGTCATTGTGCGTTTTTTATACATTTGTAACGGCGTGCACCTAAGAAATCAGACGTAGGCATTCTTCTAATGAATATGTTGCATAAGATAGATATTTGCAGTCCAACCGATTGGTTCGGTTTCGGTATTTTCCAATGGTCTTTGTTTGTATTTGGTTTGGTAGCGGTGTTCTGATTTTCTGTGATTGACATCACTAATGCATAGTGCATACTATGCGAACGTAGCCAATGGAAAGACAAATGGTGCTGGGCGATGGCCATTCATTGATCAATATTTCTCACTGCCAATGGGTGATAGCACGCAGCATTGACAGGGGCGGCGCTGACCTTTTGAAAGTAGGTGGGCACTTGGCAAGGTAAAGTACCTAAAAGTAGCGAAACCTAAGATGAAAAGTAAAAATCGCACGCTGGTAAGCAGGCTATTAGATAGCTTTTCGTGTAAAAATCACCATGCACAAAAAAAGTTCGGCATAGCTGTTAGCGTAATCACGGGACGAGATAATCAGTTTCCAGCCGTCAGAGCGTCATCTATAGGAGCTATGCCCTAACTATAACTTTTACATTTCAGCCGCCAGGGGGATACCTAAGTCCTCTTACTTGGAATCTAGTTAAAGTCAAAAGATTTATATTAGACGTTTATGAAGATAACTTGGGACTGGTTGTTAAGTTGCATGCTCACGGCGGGCTGTCATCAATTTATCTCTATACATGTCTTATCTGATCGATGAAATAATACAGGAATCCGTTGTCATTCGAGTGTGTTTCATAATAGCTCTTCCGACTTTGACGAATATCTGCAGTGCCGTAACAAAATTGGTAGTTCAGGTATAGACTGCAACTGCAGTTCTTTTGCAACTTATTCCTTAATCAGATGAACACTTGTCAGAGATTTATTGGGCGTACGATATTGGCGTGCGAACGTAGGGGCCAAAAATGCGCGTCTACGACCGACTTCTTTTTAAGAGAAAAGAGCCGCTGAAGCAAGAATCGATCCACCGACCTGTCGTCCATCACACCGAGACTCTAACCACTCGGCTACGGCGACACATACATGTCTGATAGCCATGTACAATGCAAAAATAGTCTCAACTCAAATCTAGCCTCAATGCATGCATTGTCGCGGCGGATGGCTATGACGTCGCACTAGAGATGTCGCTAGTTGATGGGCCGATTCGTGTAATACAATTGGCGAATACGCGTCCGGGAGACGGCGGACTGATGTTTGTGGGATGGCCAGTGGTGTTGGTGGATGGTGCGTGTTGGTTGGTGGGACGATGGACTTCTGTTCGACGTGACCAATTCGTTTGGAGGGAGGTAGATTGAAGTTGGGTGGGGAGGTTAGTGGCTGCGATGTTTTATCCGCCACTCGCCAGCTGAAGTGCAGCGTCAGCGCGGAATCGTATGTCCTTTCAGACTCGTGCTTCCTTTTAATGCTGTCTTACCAGTCGAGCTGGTCGTCTGTCACCAGTGATATGCCCAGAGACAGCACACCTGAATGATCCTCGTTTTTACAAACTGCCGAGCAATGTTTTGAGCTGATTGAAAAACATGGATGTATGTTGGTGAATGGTGATTGAACCAGGAACTGATCGCCCTGACGACTGGTATCGGGCCGCGGGCCAGGACGTGGGACGTGGAGCGTTACCGGGCACAGGATGGGCCTGGTAACGCCGATCGGGTGGCGTTACCATGGTGACCCGGCTCTGCACAGCAGTCACCTTGGTTCTGGCGATGAACAGAACTTGACAGCAGGCCTGGAAGGAAAAGTACATGCTGCTCAGCTCATCTGTATGTGGTATGTCGGAGATGTAACCAAGCATCTCCCGCACCCACATGAGCAAAGTCAATGCGTGTTTTAAATGCATAGCCGGTTAATGCTCAATGCAAGATTCGTCTTAAATGTGCTTTACTGGCTTATGTGGCTGCGGATATGTGGCTGCGTTTGTGTCTCGGGAACTGGTCAAGAGTCTTGTCGATTCCCAGAAAATACTAGATTTGTTTATCCTACCCTTCTTTTTATACGCCTTCATCTGATGCTGGTGCTCGTCTCGGCCACGGGCCAAGTAACATAACCCAAAGCCCAGCAGTGGTTTGCTAGCAGCATTACCAAGAAGGGTACCTAATGAAGAAAACTTTTGATAAGGTTAACATAAAAGGCCAAAAGGAAATCAGGAAGGACTTTAAGTGGTGATTAGTCCGTGTTGATCAAACACTGTTGACCGACTGTATTGTGTAAAACTAGCCGTAAAAACGGCCATCTACGCCGGTAAGATCCGGGTGTGTCCGGTCGGCCGCGGCGGTCGGGTCCCCGGGTGACTCGGCGGGCCGGCGCCGGTGCGGCGGTGGCCCGCTCAGTCCCATTGTGCCGAGGGCGCTGGCCTGCCGACTAATTGCTATTGTCGCCGACGGCCCTGAGTGGCATTTGTCGGAGGACGGTCGATTGGTGGGGATCGGCCGCGCGACGGCCACCACCGCCGCCGACTGTCCCCCCCCCCCCGTCCCCTCTGTCCGTCCGTCCCCCCCCCCCGTCCGTCCGCCCGTCCCGGGCCCACGCGTTCCCGAGACTAGGAACACGGAACGGATGCTAAGCAATGAGCATGGAAATGCGGAGATGACACAGCTAGGGTCTTCGCAACTTAAGCTGTTGTTTTGCTCAATTTATATGTATTCGTTAGTATGCATTTGGAATAAGATAGTTCTTGTTTTGTGCATTATTTATTATTTGCTCGTATTTCAACAAGTTTTAGGCGATGATAATGGCAGCCGTATGTTAAGGGAATAGTATCAGAGAAAATTTCAAATTTTCCTCAAAGAAGGGCGCATTCAGTTCGTTCGAAAATCGACTGGCCATCTGACATTGACCGCGATGCGTTTGGCGCGCAGCTAGTGTTTGCAGTCGGCGGCGAAACCACTCAGGCTATAGGTGCTCGCGCTGGCTAATGATTCCCGCGATGGTTGCATGCATGGTGTTATATACGAGCAATAATTGGGGTAGCTAAATCCCTCATAACTTGCAAGCAGCGTGGTCAAGTAATGCAACTAATATGGGGCATTGGAAAGCTTTTGTCTTATCTATGATCAGCACTTCGTTTTTATCACTACTTAGTTTTTGCTGTAGTTTTAGCTAAATTGGCAAATGCAAATGGATACAATTGGATGAATTGTTCAAAGTGGATTCCATACAATGAAGTAGAATCACAAGGTTTATGGGGCTTGATGTTCAAAGTTTGTTAAGTGCAGCACCTGTCTCTTTGGCATGGATGCGCTCATTTGTAACCGTCTAATGCCGACTTGTAGCGGACAGTATAAAAGCAGTGTCGATTCCTTCCACATGTCGTAGCAACTCAAATGTCGTGAATGTTGTAGGACAGATTATTGCCATCAACTTGTATATCACACAAGTGGTGTTGCTCCGTGTAGATAGTGCATAATAGTGCACTCGTACATTAAGTTCATTATATTCCTCGTGCATATGTAGCCGGCAGGTCTGCATTTGCTGTTCAGTGTTCATGGCTATCAACGCATTCCGAAAAGAGTCGAGTTACCGTGCGACCAGGCCGCCTCAGGATCCGGCAATGGTGCGCTGATCGTCCGTGCTGAGAGGCGTGCCAGCAGGCGCAGACCTGAAGTGGTGCTTATAACGGTCACCGCGCCCAGCTGCGCTCGGCGCCGCCACCAACTGTATTGAGCACCAACAGCCACTGAGCTGAAGAGGTACTTACGATTGACAACCGTTCTCAGCTGTAACCGAAGTACATTCGAGCGCTGTGCTCCGTCGCCGTGCCGCTCTGCATTGTTTTGTCGCTCTGCATTGTTTTGTCGCCCTGTATGGACACACGCCCTGCTGTGTCCTTCAGCAGCTAAGGCGAGTAACTTTAAATCATTCGGCTGCTGGTCTGTTACCATTTCTATGTATTTGTAACTACTGCTCGGTGCTTAATGTAAGATCACCTTTTTTCGTCGCCAATAGTTTTTTTTTTAAACAAATGCAGCTTATGCAATGAAATACACTCACTAGCTTACGACTAAATGATAAGAGCTCCAAAATCCAGCCACCAGCGGTGGTCTTATTTTAAAAATGCAGAGACTTCAAAGGTAGCGAGCGCATCATTTCGATTCAGCGCACCCTTTAGCGGCGGATTTTCCACTTATCTCGCTGACGTATTAGCATGTGATGCATCTAAAATTTAATTACGGTCGGAAAGAAGTTGTGAAGAAAATCGTCGTAGACTGTCGCGTACTTTGCCGTTTCTGAGCAAACCGGTTGTGATGGGCGAATGTGAATAAGAATGTGATATGGAATAGATGAGCGTGCGTTATTTGCGTTAAGAAAAAATTGTATGTGTGCAACATTTGCGTACTATGGGCGCAAAATGCCCTTTGCTGTCGACGCGCCCTTAGGCCCCAATAAACAAACAAACATTTACGAGTCGTATATTTAATGTGCTGTCGGAATTTGTATCGCTGGTCCAAAACTCGCCATTGAAAAGGGTGGAAAGAATTGTCGTTATTCCGTTAGCTCCCTGGATGATGTATTCTTCTATTCCACAAGAAGTGTCGCGGCCCTAACCCTGATTTATGTTTCTAATTTGTATGCGGCGGGCGTTCCTCCTAGCCCCAGCCAATGGAGATTTGTCGTTTTCGGCCACCCCCGGGAGAGCTTTCGTCCGCTCCTGATGAGATGGCTGGAGGGCGGTGGCTGGGTTTGACTGCCGAGTGCGGAGCAGTGTCGCTCCCACTGGTGATCGGAGACAACTGTCTCTGAGCCGACAGGAGCGCAACGGAGCGGAATGGTGGTACTTCAGCCCCGACCCTCATCCAGCCACCACCCCGGCCGCGCTCCCTCCTCAACTAGTGGGTCTTGCGGCGGCGCGTTGAAGACTGATGCGGTGAATTACGAGCCAGGTGGCGCGGTATGGTGCCACGTGAGCGCTCGTTCGGCCGGCGCGCTGACTCGGAAGATAGAATCGACAGTCGGCGGCGGCCGAGCACTCTCATTTGTCGGCAAATGGGATCGTTCGGTAACCCGGCGTGAAGGGACTGTATCGCCCGTACCGGGGACGGCGGCTGAAACATTGGCCCGTCGCCGGCGTCGGCCGCCTGGGAGGCACCGATAGCGCTGAGCAATGCGACGCGGACGCCGCCATTGAGCTACGGCGCACACAGCCGCTATCCGGGTTCAGAAGTGGCCAATACCCTAATTTTCGACAAATTTTAAAGCGTGATTTTCTCACATTTTCTGGTCGTAAATTGATCAGACTGTATAGAATATCATCCAGAAAAAAATATCACTCATTCTGGCACAGATTGGTGGGCTCCCAAAGTACACCGTTTTGTTTTGCTCCGTGAGACCGAACTTGTGCTGCGATTTTCATGTAAATGTTGACGAGTCTCCTGTCATATTCTTTGTTTGAAAATGCGTAAGTAAGATATCAGCTGAAAGGGGAGAATGTGCGGAATCCATTGGTAACAATAGTGCATCTAAAAAACTTTCCACTCAGTTATTGTAAGCTAATTGTTGCACACTTGCACAAAGCAGAAGGGCTTTAGGATTTCAATATTTACATAGGCCTACCAAAAAACGCACAGCGTGCTTCACATCGAGGCAACGTCCATAACATATACCGTACAATTGTGATTCATTTGCTGAAAAAATTAGGTCGGCATCACACTGCCGGCAAAAGTTATTGCAGTTTTAGTGACGCTAGGTCGCCGCCCGGCCGACCCCGGTCAGGTCGGCCGGGCGGCGGCCGTGCAGCTGACGTCCGTGCGGTTCGGCAGCTGACCAATCAGCTGCGAGAGAGGAGCGCGGTCCGTCTAATCGCCCCCGGCAGTTGCTTGTGCTGAGGGGTGCTCGACGCTCGTGTCGATTGCATTTGTTGGTTGTCGATTGTCGATTGACTTGTAGGTATACTTTCTGGTGACCAATACCTAAATGTATGTCGTCTTAACTGAATGTAGTCTGATCAAATTCAATAAAGCAAAAAGACATCCAGCCAACAGAACATCGTAAGAATGTCCGATATGGTTGATAACATTCATAGTTTTGGGGATTGGCCATCGACCAGAATGAACCTTATTGGCTTTTGTATGTAGCATTTGCATTGCTTTTGGAAAGTTTCAGTCAGATATCTTCAGAAATGGCAATGTTATCGGCTTTTGCATTTTACCGTAGTCGGTTAATCACAGTTTTCGATATTGCAAAGGCAATTTCAGTACGTTCTTGACATCGAAAACCGAAACGAATAGCATCATCGTGTTCCAGAGCTCAAATTGCATCCGATGCACATCTTTTTTGTTGAGAATGCTCAACTTCAAAATTTGACCTTTTTGACCTCGCCGTGACCTGACCTTCATTTGTCGAATGGAAATAGTTTTGAATCGGACGACCCAGATGACATCATTTTTAGATGCTTTTGCCGAAATGGACCATTAAAGATGTGTCGCATGACCTTAAAAATGTATACACTTCCTTCCATGACCTTTTCCATGACCTTTTGTGACCCATGACCTTTCCATGACCTTTTGTGACAAAGTTAGGTTTCGTTTGTCAGCTATTCCTATCAGAAGCCGTTTGAACTTTTAGTATTGAACGAGTAGTTTCGAAGACAGCAGTAACGCTATGCAAAATCCCCTCCCGAGTGACCCACGTCATGGGATATACCCGTCATCCGCGGATTACAAGCAAAAGTATTTTTTACGGCAATGATGTATCAGCATGGATGCTCATACGTTCCCATATGTGACATTACGGTTGACTTCACATACAATAAAAATTCCTTGGCAAAATGTCAACTGGTTAACGAGTTATCGCATTTTGGCCACTTCCGAACTCAAATAGCGGCTGTGTGCGGCGGACTGGAGAGGGCTGGGGCGTGCTGGAGCTGCTTGGCTGAGATGGGATGGTCCCACTCCCAACCAGCCAGTGCAAATGGCAAATGGAGGCTGTCCTCTGGTGGCCGCCTACAGTGTGGTGTTGAGTAGAATGTCCACGCCTTTTGCGTTTTATTTCGTCTCGGAGAGCCAAGATTACACGGAGACCGGCGACGCTTTGAGAAAGGATGGCCGGTAGGAAAAACACCCGCCGGTAAACGGAGGCCTGTCAGGCTGCGCTGCTCTGCTGAGGAGCCGATGGCTGGAAGACGGATGGCCGGCTGCAGCGTGCTCTCGTCTATCTGAGCTTTCGTACACGATCCGAGCCAGCGGGACATTTCTCGGCGCTCTGCGGCGCCGCTTCTGGGCCGGTGCAGCAGATGTTGTGCTATTGATCTCAGCAGCAGCGCCGATGTCTGCGATTTGTTTTGCGGACTGGTCGGCCGGTAGTTGAATTCGGAAAGTTTCCTGCGCCCATTGCGGCCGAATGTCGGCGGGTTCAGTGGAGCGACTATCAGGATATCGGACTGATGGAGAGAGAGAGAGAGAGAGAGAGAGAGAGAGAGAGAGAGAGAGAGAGAGAGAGAGAGAGAGAGAGAGAGAGGGAGAGGGAGAGGGAGAGGGAGAGGGAGAGGGAGAGGGAGAGAGAGAGAGAGAGAGAGAGAGAGAGAGAGAGAGAGAGAGAGAGAGAGAGAGAGAGAGAGAGAGAGAGCTGCAAGTAATTAGAAGAATGTAGTGAAACTACCGAAGGCTCCCAGTGGATGGTTATTAATGAACAATGATGAATCCCCACTCACTCTTCTCTGTGCATGTGGATGAGCGCGCACTAGCGCAGTGCCTGTCGCTAAAGTGGCTGGCACCACAACGCTATTATCATTACTGAAAGGACTCGTTCTTTCAGTAAGGACTCGTCCTTTCTGAAATTTAATAATGGCTTAAAAGAAGTTATGAAGACTGAAGGGAAACGTCTAGACCGTCGCGTTATTTGCTTGTTCTGAGCAAACTGGTGGTGATGGGCGAATGTGAATAAAAATATGATTTGGTGGGTGAGAGGGTGTTGTCAGGTCCTTTGGTCCGACCATTGGTGCGGATCGGCTGCCGGCTCCGTACCACCCACCCAGCTGCAGAGTGGCGCTCTCCCCGGTCCCCGGTCCCCGGCACCCCCGTCCCGGCGCTGGGCCGGCCGATATTTACGGCCCACTCCCTAAGAGGCATAAAGCGGCGCCGGCCGTGAGTGCCGCACTGCTTCTGCCCGATGAACGGGCGCTGTTGTGTCTCAGGCTCGGCGGCTGCCGATCCCAGGCGCTTGGAGACAGCTGCTGGGCGTCGCATGCATGACCTCACCCAGCTGTGCAGTCGTCAAATATGAGCTATCAGTCCTCTGCCTCCATTTCGGTCGTCCATTCAGTGCTGCCTTGCCTTCCGTCTATATTTCCTGATTAGCCCCGTCCGATGTCGCATCTCATTTCTGTTTGTTTCTTGGCTCTTCTCAATTTTTTCCTATCGTTTTTTTTATTCTGCTTACCCCGTTGATATTCCTTCTTCGTCCCATGCCGTTGCTACCTGGCTACTGTATATGCTTCCCGTTTGCGGGTCCGTTGTTTCTGCTTTGCTGCTTATCTCCCGTACATCCCCAGCTCCGTTCTGTATTTGTCCGGCTTCTGTATGAATCCTCGACCTCTCAGCGTTCGTATTTGTATTATGCAGAGGCATTCCTGTTGCTGCCTGTATCTCTCGGCCCTCCAGCTTCGGTATGAGTGCTTGTAGGCGCAGCTGCATTTCCAGTTTCCGTTTGTATCCCCGTCGCTGTTTCCCTGTTTCCGTTTGTATTTTCCCAATCAGTTTCCCCGCACCCGTCTCTATCTGCCGCTGTATCCGCTCCGCCACTGGAGGGACCGATATTCGGGGCAGCCGCCATGTTCCGGCCAGAGGCGCTCTGTCCGCCCCTGCCCCCTAATTCATTGTGTCTGGTGTGCTCGCTGGGCCCGTCCGCCGGGCGCCTTATTGTTTGGTTATTTCCGCTGCTGCCGGCGGCCGGTCAGCTGCGCCTCCGGGCTCCGGCGGCCCTGGGAGCGCGGACACCGGCGTGGGAAACGGGCCGGTCGGCAGGTCTTGTTGCTAATGTACGACCTCACAACGGCCCGTCCGGCAGTTCTATAAACAAATTGTGTTGTTATGCATGACAGAAAAAAAAATGTTGAGTGGCTGCTTTTCATAGAGCCAGTTAAGTGAGCTGTGTATGTATATGGATTGCGAGTATTATTGCCATTATTGGTGAGCTCTTGCATCGCTTCCTTTTTAAAATCGTTCCACTGCGTGACTTGTTACAGATAGGGATGAGCCACGACAGTCACATGCACGAACTCGCAAATGTTGAATTTTCTCTCCAGCGCCGTATCATTATGGGCGCTTTGGGCTTATGTCAGTTGGCGACCAGACATTTATTGCGTCGAATACCTCCACTAAGTATGTGAGACGAGAAAGCTTACTATCATAACGGCAGTTCATTCGTTGAAATGTTACCATCAATGGCCGTTCGGCGATATGTAATCCGACGAATTGCGATTGGCCAGTAGATTGGTCGGCTTGGAGCTGCTCGCTCCGCTCAGCCTATTATGATCAGGCTTTTTGCTCAATCACACTGTAATGGAAAGTCGGCGATAAGGTCGGTTGGCTCGGCTTTGTTGGGAACTGCTGTCGGCTCAGCGGCGTGCCCGTCTCGGCCGCTGTCCGACTGCGTGTGCGGCGGCACAGCCTACCGCTCCAGGCGGCGGGCCGCCGCGCCAGCGCCGCTGTCGCCGGGTGACGGGCAGCGCGCCGGCCGCCGCCGAGCCGCTCCACTGTCACCCGCAGTCGGATCAGCGGCGGCGGCTGTTTTTCTGTGGCTTTGCTGACATGCCGGCGGCGCTGAGCGCCGCCGGGGACGCGGCCGGCCTGCTGGCTGCTGCGGTATCGATGAGAGAACTCCCCGCCGGCCGACAGAAGTTGAACAATAGGAAAGTTGGCCGATAGCTCGGGTACATCGGTCGGCGGTGGCAGATAGGCGGCCGAGCGGGCTTTATGCGACTGGGATGTTTGTGAGTCGCACTGCGCCGCGGGACTGACGCAATAATGCCGGCCGGGGCGGCGGCCGCAGTCGGCAGGAGGATTAGTCAACTGCCGGGACGACATTCATCCATGGAGCGGTCGGAAATGGGTCGCCATTGACCGGTCAGAGTCAGAGAGAGATATGGTCGCTGCTGCTCGGAGCTCACTTAGCTGCCGGCCGGAGGTGAAATTCGCCAGAATGATACATGTGCCTTGTCAACGATCCGCGGATGAATGGTGAGGAGCCGGCATATGGCATTGTCTGTTGCTGAGCGAGGAGAGGTAGTCTATTCAACTGGTGAGACCCAATGGCCATGTGAGGATGGCTTTAAGGACCGTTCAGTCGTCTCAGCTCCAGGTCTTAGTGGCGGGTGCCTGCTACCGCAGAAGCTTGATTTATTATGAATCGATAGAGAATCCACATCAAGATAGGCCAGATACCATGTGTCTATTGAACTCGGTCCTGACTTAACTTCAGAAGACACTCAGTGTGCTCCTCTTTCCATACATACGATATAAGAGTCGAATTTGTGTGAAGTCGTAATGTCAAAATAAGCTTACAGCATGCTCTATCGTACCATATTACAGCATCTCTAAAAGGACACAGCGTTATGAGTATATGCCCACCTCGCCAGTACGGCGGTACGGGACCCTGTCGTCTCCAGTCTGTAGACTACAAGGGACGGACTGTGTGTCTGAGTGACTGCTACGGGTCGCTTCAGCCTGGAGTCTGTGCCCGCAGCCGCGCTATATGTGTGCTGTAGCCTGTCTGTCTGTCCGAGTTATCATGCAAGTTTGTGTCTGTGCAGCCAGCCTGTTCTAACGTGCCCGTCTGGTCTGTAGCTCTTAAGTCGGTGTGTTGTAGTCGACGTGCTGCGTAGTCAGACTTTTCTAACGTTCTGATCTGTAGCTCTTAAGTCGGTGTGTTGTAGCTGACGTGCTGTGTAGTGTGTAGTCAGCCTATTCTTACGTTCTGCTCTGTGTCTATGTAGCCGGCCTGTTCTACTGTGTCTGTGTCTGTCAGCCTGTTCTAACGCGCCCGTCTGTGTGTGTGCTCTGGACAGGAAGAAGCTGGTGCCGCTGCCGAGGAAGGTGGAGCGCCGCGAGGTCCGAAGGGAGGACAAGGCCCTGGTGGCGGCCAACATCGACAAAGCCATCGAGAAGGAGCTGCTCGAGAGGCTGAAAAAGGGCACGGTGAGTGCCGACGGCGATAGACAGACGGAGGGGGGGGGGGGGGCGAACCATGGCTGCACCCAACAGCCATGGAAACAACCCTGCCGGCTTCTGCTGCTGCGCGGTTTGATTCAGTCATTTCAGCGACGCTTGTTGTGCATGTGCAAAGCCCGTAATGTCTTCGTGATCCAATCAAATGGGTGACGCCTGGAATTTGCCTGCCGCACGGCCGTCGATCCACTAAATGGACTGCCGGCATCTAATTGCAGCCGGTTGTTTCTGTTTTGTCGTGTTTGCCGCCGCCGAGTGGCCGCCGGGACTGACGGAGCTGCGTGTGCTGCGGCCGTCAATCACAACCGCTCGGACGGACCAGTGTTCCGGACATGTTTCAAACGGGCTTTGTTCGGCGAGTTATGGCTGTTGTGTCGATCGGCATGGTCTACATGCCGGTGCGATGAGCCCCGGCCGGCCGGCGGCGACTCACGCCATGACCCGGCGCGCAGCCGTCCGCCGTCGGCCGGTGGCTGGGATTAATTTCCTGATCGTAACGAGCGGCGGTCGCCGGCGCCGCTCGGCGGTCGCGAATCGGCGCCGACCGCGCGTCACTGGCGCCGGCGCGTCATTTTTCTCGGTGATTGATCGGCCGCTGAGCGTGCCGCCACGGCCGCCGCGGCTTTTTACGCCGCCGCCGTCACCGGGAACCGATTGGCCGGGGAGAGCCGCCGGTTTACGAACGGGGCGCGCCCGGAGACCGGCCGGTTTACTAACGGGGAGCGCCCGGCCAGCGGTCAACAGGGAGCTGTGCCGGAGAGCGGCCGGTTCGTGCAGCTGGGCGCCCGGCTGGGGACCAGGTTCCTTTGACAGTGACCTCGTCCAGGGATGCTCTGTCCGGTCGGCCAGCAGGTCAGCAGGAGGAAAGTCGACTGTCCCACGGGAGTCACGCCCTGAGCTATCGGCGTTTTCAGTCCAGTGTTGCTGATAGAGGCCATCTGTCGGCGTTCAATATACGGACCTCTCTGATAGCGACGATAGATGCGGCCACTCTGCAACACTGCCGGCACTAA
This sequence comes from Amphibalanus amphitrite, assembly GCF_019059575.1. Taxonomy (NCBI): domain Eukaryota; kingdom Metazoa; phylum Arthropoda; class Thecostraca; order Balanomorpha; family Balanidae; genus Amphibalanus; species Amphibalanus amphitrite. The sequence goes on along the minus strand of NW_024883063.1, from coordinate 18,649 downwards.
AACTGACGCTAGACTCCTAAATTAATGCGCTGAAATTCATAGCCGTCCATAATTATACTTATAACCTGACTGAACGACATGTCAGCCATAGGCCAGTTCTCTCAGTAACCCCCAAACTATTCGGCCCACCGCTGGGGCAGGTAGCACTCAGTGATGCGATGCTTTCAGTAGGCTACATACAGTAGCAGTTATGCCTGGCGCCTCCATGCCATCGCGTGATTTGCGCTGCGCAAGTGCGCACTATACGGTGCCTGCCATGGTACCCCGTCGCGCTGCCTCCCCTCGGCCGCGTGCCGGGGGACAATGTGCCGTGTCGTGCCGGAGGTGCGTGTCGTTACACGGGAGATGACCTATCGGTGACCGTGTCCCCACCCCCACCTCACCTCCGACACACACACACACACACACACACACACACACACACACACACACACACACACAGGGAGACAGCGCAGTGCCGTACCCTCGGTCTCCGTACAGTCGCACGGCATGACGCCGATTGGACAGTAAATGTGCTTTCTCGAAAGGGTTCCTGGTCCATGTTGTTGGCAATAAGGCATGCATGCACTTTAATTTACCTGCATTGATTGTTCATGACTAGGTAGTCGTTAAACTCGACCTGCAGATGGTTCAGTCATTGACTTTCGATAAAGCTGTTATTGCCAATGCATAGGTCGTTTTCTTTTACAGCATGACGGGGTAAGCGTAAACGTTCATGGCATGTGTAGGTTCCCACTACCTGACGTACCCCATCCCACCACCCATCCCTCCCTGCCCCACCGCCCATCTCTCCGGGCCCCACCGACCGCATTTTCTCCCCGATCAGCCGCGACCGCTGTTGTACCAGCCGCGTTATCCGACTCGAGGATCCGGCGCCGGCGGCCATCTGAGCCTGGCTGGTGACGGATCGCGCCCGTCTGCCGCGCTCCACCGACCACCGCGGTCACAGCTGGGCTCCCGGCCGCTGAGAAACGGCTCACAGGTCACCGGCCGCTGAGAAACGGCTCACAGGGTCACCGGCCGCTGAGAAACGGCTCACAGGGTCACCGGCCAAACGACCAGCTTTGTCCGGAGAAAGTCACCGGCTTCGGTGGATGGCTATTCCCCATAGATTTGCCAGCACTCTGATGGGAAGTAAGGTGAAAGTGTGTCCAGAGGAGCAGTGGGATGTGCGTTTACTGTCCTTGGGGGTTGTATCTTCATCCCCGCCGCCAGCGGCCGTCGGCGTTCTGGGGTGCGGCGGGTCGTGTCCCTCCCCGCGGGGAGGCAGCAGGGCTCCCCAGGGCTGTCCCGGGGTGAGGCCGGTCGTGTTCTTCCCCGCGGGAGGCAGCGGGTGGCCCCTGGGGCTCCCCAGGGTTGTCCCGGGGTGCGGCGGGTTGCGTTCTCCCCGCAGGGGCAGCAGGTCGTCCCTCTCCCACCGGGGGGGGGGGGTGACACGGCACGGCGGCGCGAGTGACACCGCTTCTGCCAATGGCTTCCCGTAACTGACGGCGGGTGACAAGTGACCAATGGCCGGGTGCGCAGCCAACCAACACGGTCAAGGTCACGTAGAAATCGTGATACGGTATTGCAGCACGTCAGCGTTTTTCACAGAGCCAGAAGCCGTGGGACTGACGATTGGTTTTAGCTGTCGGTGAAGACCGCTTTCGTTGGGCTCACTTGGCCTTGATTTCATCTGAAATGACGTCAATGTCAGTGCGACGAAGTGGGTAATTAAAGCTAATGTAATTGGTGGTGCCCTCATGTCTTGGTGTGTAAAATAATGAATATAAAATGACCGAATGAACCATGGTTCTACTTACGACCGTGCTGACGCTTCATTTCTCAGTTCTTATCGCATAGTGTGGAATATGGTAAAGCTAAGAATTATCACTTTCGTGTAACAAATATGATATACTACGGATTATGCCGTAACATCAGGATCCCACCTCCCCTGTTTATTTTTCTGCCTTATCGCCATTCAAGGTCTTTAAACTGTCTATCTAAAGTCTATTAAATCTTCCTTTTGGAGTCTGTCAGATCATTCCATCGCCCCTACACGACTGTTAAATCGTTCCTCCATAGTCTGCTAGATCGCCCATTCAGTCTGTCAGATTATCCCTCCAGGTCGCCCCTCCATAGCCTGTTAGATCGCTCCTCCATTGTCTATCGCCCCTTCAATATGTCAGCTCATCCTTTCAGTGAGTTCAGAGCCTGTCAGATCGTCCCTCCACAGTCTGTTGGATGGCCCCTCCGTGGTCAGTTAGACGGCCCTTTCAGCGGTACCGCCCGTGCTCGGCCGTTGGAGCCGCCACGGAGCGGTCAGGATGCCCCGGTCGGCCGGGCCGGATGGTGTCGTTCGGACGATGGCACTGCTCGGGTGCGGTGTGGCCCGTGTGGCGGGGCGCTATCGGGCCGGACTGGGACACGATAGCGCCGCTAGGAGCGCTACGTGAGCGGCACTGCAAGCATGCATGACACCGGGGCCCAGATACGGCTGCCGCGACTCGCGTCGGAGGACATCAAAGCGGGCAGTTGTCCGTTTAGCTGTTGTAATTTGGGCACGGCTGGTGGCGGCTCGTCATAAGCGGGTCGTTAACAGTGGTATCCGGCTTTATGGGGTGTTCTGCGGCCGGGATTAACCGGCGGCCGCGGCACTATGTCTCAGCTCGTCATAGCCGTATTTCTGCTGACGACACCCCCCATTTCGTTCGTTATTTCGAGCCCACTGAAAGGTGTATTGTTGCATTGTTGTGGCAGAATGTGGTCGATTCAGCTGGTGATGGGTTTTGAAAGCCCATTGGCCGGGCTGGGATGGGGAACGGCGGGCTACCGCTCCCTGCAGAGCGGGAGAGCGGCCGGACGCTGCCGGACGGGAGAGCGGCCGGACGCTGCCGGACGGGAGAGCGGCCGGACGCTGTCGGACGGGAGAGGGAGAGCTGTCGGACGGGAGAGGGAGAGCGGCCGGACGGGAGAGCGACCGGCCGCTGTCGCCGGTCCCGGCAGCTCGCAGCTCGCGGTGGCTGGGGGTACTGACAGCCGGCCCGGCCCGCGGCCGCGCCCGTGTGTCGTCTGCTGCAGCGCGGGGTCTGCGGGGTTTCTCCTCTCTGGCCCAGTTCTATTACCAGCCACAGACCACCAGCTGAGCACCTCAGACGCAGCATTGGAGGCGATAGCGGCTGAAAGGAGGTGTTCGGCTGAACGGGGCGGCATTGTGAGGCGGCCAGCGGAAATGGATTGGATCTATTAGACACAGCGTCTGGTGTCAGTTTGGGGTTACCAGCGATGCTGCGGGGATTGTGTGTTTAATGCAATCTTACTGAGGAGAAACTTGCTGGGGAAAACTGACGTCACAGTCATTGTCCACTGTTCAGCGGGCCTCTATTGTTGTGGAAAATAACGATTTTTTTTTAAATGCATAAAGCGATGCATAAAGCATGCTGGACTTTATGGCTCAACGATATCAGGAGCGGTACCTGCTGGGCTTAAAATTATCTCAGTCCTTTTTAGCAAAACCTTTGTAGGCATGCGAAGTAATGATCTTTCGTCTGATAGAAAGCTTGCACGTTAAACTTTTCTTCTTAACCCTCGCATGTGTAGGGGGGTCGGATGGACCCCCCCCCCATGGTTTTTCGCGAATAACTCGCGTAAAAAGCGGCCGATCGCGACGAAACTTTCAGTACCCTCGCATTGATCAATTTGACACCTACCCTGAAAATTTCATGACCCTGACCCAAATGACCTTTGACCTGTGACCTCTTTTCCGAGACCATGTTTGGCCGGAATCGCGATTCGGCGTACGTCGGCTCGCATTAGCCGCGCATTTGCAAGCTTTTCGTGGTTTCAAACGTTCAAACATGTGATTTGATGTTGCTCCCATGCATTAGGGTGGGTGTCAAGGTCACCTGAAGGTCAGGTCAGGTCATTGACCTTTGGTGACCTCGGGTGACCTCGGTTCACTTTTTCGAGTTTTACATGTTTCTAGGCTAGTTTTTGGAGCTGAATTCGAATTTAGCAACCATTTGAACATTTACGAAGTAGTTTTGGTGCCTTCGTAACATGTTACGAAGCTGTCAGAGGCGGTTGACACGTACTACGAATACCCGTCACGACGCCTACTGATTGACCTGACCTGACCTGACCCGACCTGGTCTAAATTCTTAAAGACATCATCTGTGATCAAAACTAACACGATATTCGTGATCAGCACCCCGAAAAACACCTTAGCAGCCACACTTTACGACTTTCTAATAGGTCCCGATTTTCCCGGCTTTGGGTCATTGACCTGACCTGGAAGGTCAACCAATGACCTAGGACATTAAAATTGGGTATCATCGGCTTCCTCTCGTCACGGGCAACACGCTCGTTTTTTCCGCGAAGCTCTAGCTCGATCAGGGGCCAAACGGCAAGGGGGGGTCCAACCGACCCCCCCCCCCCCCCCTACACATTAGAAGCTGGAAAACGCCGCACACATGCGAGGGTTAAAATATCAACGTTTGGGTATTAGATGATCACTTCTTTTTCACTGACCTCAAGATGCGTCAATCTTTGAAAGCAAAGTGCAGATTGTTCTTTTGTCTCATGGGCTTGGACTTTGCTCAAGAATAAAAAATGGGTTCTTTTTGCACCCAGTAGCGTTGAACGCATGCTCGTGCTCTTAACGCTAGTCGCTTTAGCTGATTAAATCTTATCTTATCTCGGTCAATACCACGCATAAGACTTCATTTAAGATGTAACTCGTCCTTTGTGTCTAGTTGAACACCAGCTAGATGCCATTCTTACGTTAGATTGTTTTATTCAAACTTTTGTATTGGCTCTGTACTCTCTATGTTCTGAAATAGCCTCGATCCTTAGTAACGGAGGGACCGGCGGCCATTCGTCCCGACAGTCGTCAGCTCCGCCCGTGGCCCTCGGGGCCGCGCTAACTCGCCGGCAGCCGGGGCTCGTCTTGTCGCAAACTTGTGCCTAACGTGTCTCTCTGGGAGCGTTAGCAGAAATTAACGGGCCGAGCGGCGCTCGAGTCGAACTGGGGGTTAGCCAGATTTTACGGCGCGGAGACGGTCAGCCGCTGGCGTCACGCTGCATTAGCCGGCAGCGGGCCGCTCGAGCCGGGACTCTGCGACACGGATACTGGGCGGCCCGACCTGCTGCGCAGCGCGACGACACGACGGCAGCCAGATGGGTGGCCGCCGCCAGGAGCCCCCACGGAGAGGGCGCTTTGGAGGCCGTTTTGCTCCGGGCCGGGGGAACCGGTCCGGTGACGACGTCGGGCTGACCCTCCGTCGACTCTGCTGCCCACCGCCAAGAGGCGGCCTCCACCAGGCAGCAGGCCCTGCAGCTCGTTGCCCGCTGTGCGGCGAGCAAGCCGACTCACCACGACACATCCTGCTGACCTGCCCGGGACTGATGGGGGTTCGCCTCAGAATCCCGGCGGTCGGCAACATACTGCCGACGGTGGAGGAGGTCAGGCGCGGCGACACGGTGGCGGCCCTGGTGGCCGCCTTCAGGGCCCTCCAGAGCTGAGAAGCTACACCGTGGCTCTGCCGCAGATGGAGGGGACAACAACAACAACAACAACAACAACAACAACAACAACAACAACAACAACAACAACAACAACCTGCTGCGCGTGCTACAAGGGACGTTCTGAACCCGAGCTGAGTGGCCCTTGCCGCGCTGTTGTCCTTGTCCGCGGCTCCATCCAGAGAAAGCTCTGACAATGTGTCAATGCTCGTCAGCTGTTTGATGCTAGGAATAGCTGCTCGTATGAAATATGTTTCTTCTCTTGAACCAAACGCTCCAGTTGCTCATTTTTCCTTGTTGGAGCTCTGATTGGAACTTTTTAACGATAGGCTTCATCTTCTGCTCCCTTTTTCGCTCGCGGAAGATGGCCGTTTACAGAGGGGAGCGAGGGAGAGTGAGAGGAGCAGAAGTGCTCTGACCAAGCATTTTAGACGGCTCTGCACATCTCCATACCCTCGAGGCTCGGTTCGAGTGGCGCGGCCTCTCGGTCGCTATTGACCTCCGCGGGACCGGCTGCAGACTAACGAAACCCGGCTCCTCGGCGGGCGCACCGTGCCGGCGCGCCGCGGCGCCCCGGTGCACGGTCTTGCCGAATACCAGATTAGCGCGAATTTAATCAAAAACCCGACTTTCGATAAACTGTTATTTATACCTATCAATGGGTAGGAAATTGTCCGAAGTTATCGGATAGAACCTTATTTTTAAGCCACTTTATCATTTGAGGACTTATATCCCTGCCGAAAGTAGACCCACGATCCGGTTCCTGAAATCGGGCTATGGTACTGAGAAATATGTCCAGTTTTCAATGTAAATTTTACGGAAGCTTCGAGAAGATATATGAGAAAATAGCATATCACCGGATAGCACAATTCATGATGAAGCTGTTTCTGCTATCATGGTAGCTTTTCAATGAATGGTTTCTGAGTTTAATGAGTTAGAACAGGAGCCCTGCATGTGTATCGTTCTCACAATAGTATTTCATAAAGAAGTTGGAAAATGTCAAAATGGATAAAAATGGATATGACGAATAGGGCATGGCTGAACTCTCCGCACATTTCTGAACATAAGCGAGCAAGTTTCAGCTGCCACTTTTTGCCTATTTGCCGTCAATTCAGCTTTGAACATGTCTAGTCGGCCGCCCGGCGTGACCTGACCAAGGTGGGGGGCGGCGCGGCCGAACAGGCTCCAGCCTAATTAACTATCTCAAGCACACGGAATCGTGATTTCATGCACTCCTTGCAAGGTTCGATGCTTCACTTTTGCATTATTGGCCTTACGTGACGTCATTTATGACGTCACTAGGATAATAAGAGTTTTTCGTCAATAACTCCTGATCAAATTGAGCTAGCGAGTCGGGAAAGCCACCAATGGACTCAGGAAGACCTGCCGAATCGAATGATATGCAACATGACCTCCTTCGACCAACTTCGTGATCTGGGGGGCTCTAACCTGACCTTGACCCGAGGTCAACACCTTAAGTTGACTTCAACCGAACAAAAAGTATACCATTCGACGCACCTGAGCGAGGCGAACACGATGATGCCAAAATTGCGACTCTGCGGCATTTTTTCGCGAAGTTATTAATAGAAAACGAATCCGTGCCTTGGGCCACTTGACCTGAACTCAGAGGTCACAGGTTAACCTGAGACCTTAAAATCGGATACCAGTTGCTGCGTCTCGTAACGGCACACACGCTCGTTTTTTTTCCGCGAGGCTCTAGCTTCATCAGGGGCGAAACAGCGACGGGGGTCGTACCCCCCCCCTTCGGCCGGCGAAGGGGGGGGGGGGGGGGGTATTTTGAAAACCAATAGGTCCGGTGAGGGGTAAACGTCAGTTTTGGAGCCAGAGAACCATTTTCAGTGGATCCGAGCGGCGCTGGGATTAAATTCGCGCTAAACTGGTCTTCGGCCACACTGTGCGGTGGTCGTCATTTGCCTGTAATCAGATTGGTGCGCCGTAATTGTCTATTTGTCTTGATCCGTGTCGGTGTAACTGCTCCACTGCCGTAGCACCACTGCCGGCCTGTTTTTTGTGTGCAATATAAACACTGGCGTGACGTTGTATGTGTCTGCGTACAATACCAAGCGCGCAGTGTGAATTACGGTCTCTGTTGTGAACCGTTCGGGCTGCGCAATGTGACTGACACTCTGTGCCCGTCTGCCCGCCCCTGTTGCAGTACGGGGACGTGTACAACTTTCCGCAGGCCACCTTTGACAAGGTGCTCTCCAAGGAGGGCGTCGAGAGCGACGAGGAGGAGGACGCAGAGGGCGAGGAAGAGGAGGAAGAGGAGCTCGAGGAGGAGCTGGAGAAGGAGTTTGTCGCCGACTTCGCCGAGAGCGACGAGGAGGCTGACATTGAGGTGGGTGTGGTGCCGGGGAAGGGGGACAGGCGCTGTTGTGTGGTGCCGAGGGAGGCGGGGGGGGGGACAGGCGCTGTTGTGTGGTGCCGAGGGAGGCGGGGGGGGGGGGGGCAGGCGCTGTGGTGTGGTGCCGAGGGAGGCGGGGGGGGGACAGGCGCTGTTGTGTGGTGCCGAGGGAGGGGTGGGGGACAGGCGCTGTGAGGTGGGTGTGGTGCCGAGGGAGGCGGGGGGGGGGGCAGGCGCTGTGGTGGGGTGCCGAGGGAGGCGGGGGGGGGGGGGGGCAGGCGCTGTGGTGTGGTGCCGAGGGAGGGGTGGGGGACAGGCGCTGTGAGGTGGGTGGGGTGCCGAGGGAGGCGGGGGGGGGGGGACAGGCGTTGTGAGGTGAGTTTTGCTGCACCTTGCCGGGTCTCAGAGAGGGTCACCTCGGCTCTGAGACGGGGATTAGCACTCCTCAGTACGAGCAGCCCCTCCGCCGTGAGTTTGGGGGCGTCTCGCCGGGTCGGTGGCTAACGTAAGTCCCTTCGCTGTGGATTTGGTCACCCTCACCGGGTCGGTGACTGACGTCCTCAGTCGCTCTTCTGTGGGTTTGGTCACCCCTTGTCCTCAGTCCCTCCGCCGTGGATTTGGCACCCCTCACCTGGCGTGGAATGAGTAGTCGCAAACAGCCCTTCAGTGCCGTGCAGAGACCGAAGCCGCCGTCTGCTACATGGTGTATTTATTTCTTCTGAGCTAATCTCGCTCCGATGGACTCTGGTGTGTGAGCGGACACTCGATGGCTCTCCAGTCCCAGCACGGCTGCTGTGTTGATCCGCGTCATCGACACATGCTTCTAACCACGGATATTCAGTAACGACCTGCGGGGTACGCTCTATAAACCCCACTCCAGAAACTTCCTGGCGCGACTCGCAGCCGCTCCGATATATTGTTCGGTCGTGATCGGGGCCAGCTCAGTTGCGTAGGTGCAGGTTTTTATTTCGCTTCATGAATGGCTATCGTTGGTACGGCAGTTCCGTACGGCGGAGTTGACGGCCGTTCGTACTCGCTCTGCCGCTCCCGAGTCCCGTGGGTCCGGTCTGCAGCGGGCGGTATGGCGCGCTGTGATTCGGACGGCCGTTCGCTGTGCTGCCGAGACGCTCTCCTAGCCTGGCAGGCCGGGCTGGCGGCAGCACGATATCTATAAACGGCTGGCACAGGGTCAGGGGAGCGCGGGGCGCCCGCAGCGGCGGACAGTGGGGACCCGGCACACTGCCCTCCGCCCGCCGCCCAGGGCACAGGACAGGACGGTCCTGTGGTGCCCAAAGTAGCCCCAGTAGTATCAGCGCGCGTGGAATGGATGCAGACTAAGCTGCTCTGGGGTTCTGTGACAGGCCCGCCGCTACCGCCTTATCTTTTCTGTGTGGTGTGGACCGCATAGGTTCGCTGGAATGGTGTTTTGAGTTATTCATGTGTGGCACATCACTGCATATTTTGACGTTCTTTGAGTCTTTCCCAACTCGCCAATGATCTAGCACCATTTCAGTCCCACGCACAAGGGGGAAAAGCTCAAATTATTGAGCGCTCAAAAATTGAGCGGGCCCCATTATGAAGGAATAGGCGAAACGATGGTATTTTACAATGCCTCTAGCGTCACACTACGGCAAATATCGTATCCAAATAAGGTATCAATGGCAAGAGAGAGCAACAAGGTTTCTTCTCGAACACTCGCCGTGATAATTTATATCGGTGTTTTTGGAAAGAAAATGCCCTAAAGACGCTCAACTTTTTGAGCGCCACTTGTCGTTCGGGACCGCGATACTCAATAAATTGAGCGCCACGACAGACGACAGTCAGCTGGCGCTCAAAAAATTGAGTGCCGGCCAGCATCTACACTCAATTTATTGAGCCTTCTCCGTAACAGGTGAAGCCGGTACTGGCTGCCATTTTTGATGTTATGTTCGTTGAAATACGTTAAACTGAGTTGAAACAGAAATGCAGGAAGTTGAATGCTACGTGGTACCTAAACTTTTCACAAACCCATGGCATCATGTCACATTTTCCGCTAGTAGTTTTATCGGTCGCCTTTCGGATTCGGCACACCTCAAATAATTATACAGGGCTTGAATAATCCGTATGAATACTGTATTGATATTTTCTGACTGTACTGGGAGAAGGGAATACGTGATTACAGAAAGATATCCACCCACGCTTGAATATTGGAGAATAATACAGGAAAAACTGTATTGCCACGGTTACAACTTACAAGGCCATCGGCCGCAAACAAACAAAAATACTATACAATGTGGGTTAGATTCACAAACATCATCAAGTGTGGAACACAGAGACGAGCAAAACAACATCACATTATCGCATGCCAGCCCGACCACATTGGAACCGGGTGACCTGCGACCGGAACCTGCGTCTTGCCAGCATACATCACAAAAGCAGGAGGCAGTGTCGTACTGCTTTGATCCAAAATATGCCATATAACAAATGATATAAACGACCTAAGCTCGGACTAAGCTTATCATTATCAAATCCTTAACATGTAAAAGACGAATGGAAACATCGAGTCTCAGACCAGCAGTAGCAACCATCACAGTAGCAACATCACAAAGAACACGCGGCATTATCAGACAGCCGTTTTGTTATCGGGCTACAGGGTTTTGTTATCGGGCTACAGGCGGCGACGGCGTGGTTGCAGACCAGCTGCGAGGTAGCGGCGTGCGGGCAAAAGGCGCGGGCACACCTCCATGTGGCCGTGCGGACAGTGCGCGGTCGGCGTCGCATAGTGGGCGGCATCGGGCTGTCCCGGGGCCGTCGAAGCCGCACAGGTTGTCGGCGCAAGTGGGCGCGCGCGGTCACCACGGCCAGCTGCTCACCACCAGCACAGACTGCGCAGCGTCGCCGCTCCGCCGGCCAGAACACGCAGACAACCCTTCTTGCAGTCGCACAACACGTCGCCAAACTCATTCACCTGCTCCACCATGTTGTTGATGTCACCGAGTCGTTCAAGTTGTGGCTCGTGCCGTCGAGCATGACCTGCCCGATCGGACACGGGTCAGCGGCTTCTGCTCCAGCGAAGTCTTCATCTTGGTGACGTCTTGCTGATCTCCACAAAGGCTGAGCAGATGACCTTACCCACAGGGACGGTCGACGTCCTCGCCAGCGACCGCTTGGTTGTGCAGACCTGCCAGAAAAAGAAAAGTTGTTTGGTGATCTCAAACGATTTTTTTATGCAGTGGAACAAAATGGAAAATATGTCATACAACAGGAACTAAAAAAAGATGCAGCCTAGGTCGTCTAAGAAATGGGTGCAACATTGATAAAATTCTTCCTTGAATGAATTCTACAAATGCTTTTGATAAAATGTGTGGTGATTATAAGGAGACCACTTTACTATAAAATTGTTCAGGATTCCCTATTTGGACCTGTCAAAAAAATCCTGACTGCACACCAACAATGAGCATTAAATCCAAAACCTCTACCAGGTACCTAGGGATAATTAAATTCTGATTCAGGAAAATATTTCACATCATACAAATAAAAACCTTTACTATATTGAAACTGAAAATGTGATGCCGATCCAGTGACCTAAGGGTCTCAAAGTATAATAATGAATTAATCTATTATAAATTTGGTGGTGACTGCCAACTGGCGTCTGGCAGCCTAGACCTTGAGGCTTGAAAGTGGCCTTCCTTTTCCGTTGACTCCGATCCTCCAGATGGAAATGATATAAGGGATCATTTTTATCTTATTTCAAATGAGCCAGTCAGCAAAGTGGCTATCCTGTTTCAGCATTCACACACACAATAGTTGACTGTCAGTCTGTCATGCTGTCAGTGTTGTGAAGTAACGAAGGAGTTGAGTTTTGTTGATTATAAATTGTGATGTTATGTAAAGGACTGGAAAATGAATGTGAAAACTATGGAAACATATTGGCATATTGGACATATTGGAGTATTGTCACTTACTATCAGGACATGATATGGATAGAGAATACATTCAAATTAATAAGAAATGCCAAATATCAAGGTACTCAATCACTGATAGCAGTGGACTATCATATGTTTTAATGTCAATTATATGAAAGTTAAGACTGAAACTACCTTTTACTTCATCATACATAATGAAAAATTGTGTGAAGAAAACATTCACAGCCTCTTTGAAGCACTTAGACCACTAAAAAACAAAAATTTTCACGTAAATATGTTGTGTCTCTTTCCCTCAAAACATCATATCGGATGGCGCCACTTTCGTCGACAGTTACTTATCTGCACGCAAATCGAGGAAAACGTGAATTGATTGACGTTTACGTGTTTCCAAATTTAAAATCACAGCATATTGAAACTTTTCAGTGTACCTTTTAACATCTAAATATAACTAAAACGATAAAAACTTACCTTCAACACAAGAACGACGACAACCACGCGAACGGAGACGTCGCGACGAAATAAACAAACGGCGCCGCCAAATGAAAAATATTCTCCGATATGGGTGATGTGAAATTGAGTCGCAATCATTTTGGGTAGTATAAAAAATGCTCTTTCCAACAGAACCCTAGTAAAAAACGTGAATGGACAAAAAATAACTTTTATTTCGACATAAATATTGGCCTGTTTTTAAGGCATCCTGGTATGCCGTAAGATTTCGACCTAGAAATTGGTGTTCCCCCAATCATTGAAGCTTGAGCAGTGAAAAATATGAAAGCCTAATCTGTTTTGCATCATTAGTGATTCTCCTAGGGTGTTGCCATTTCTCCCTAGGTGTTGCGAGTTGCTTTTGCAAAACGTGTTCCTGAAACGGCTCAATTTTTTGAGCCCTCAGCATTACGCCTATGGGAGCCTCTGACGTCACACGCTCAATATTTTGAGCGCTCAATAATTTGAGCTTTTCCCCCTTGTGCGTGGGACTGATTTATCACATTGAATGATTGAGATACACCATTTTTCGCAAGTGAAGAAAGGGAGATAGGGAACTAACGGGGAAATAACGAGGAAGAGAGGGAACTAACTAGTGAATGAACCGTGAAAGAGACGTGGCGTTATCGTGTTCGGCGCTGCCCGGCGAGCGCGTCCCGTGACCGTGGTTCGCGTTTCGTTCTTTGTCCCTTTAGATTTAAAGATCGTTGTTACACCTCCTTGCCCTTGTGAAAGGCAATTCAACTTTTAGGTTCTCGATAATATTGCTGGCGCCCACTTTATCTGAGCTACTATCACATGCAGCAAAGTAACTGTTAGCGCAAAATGCATACTTAATTGAAAAGAATTGAAATGTAGCATTCGTGTTTAATATATGACCGTGCATGAGATTGCCGACAGCGAGGAAAAGTCGCATTATGCCTAATGCAGTGTGGCGTGTTAACTGATGGCCTCAAGGAACTGAATATTTTCCGCGGCACACGTTGCATGTCGGCTGCTGCAAATCACGCGGCACGTGGCATGCAGCCCACATCAGCATTACGGGCCCCGCCCCCGGCGGCGCCAGACGCCATCCATTTACAAATGGTGGCACATTGGACCGAGTCTTACATCCGGGCCGGCCACACAGCCAGATATATCTGAGGGAGAGACCATGCTTCACTTTGTTTACAGCCAACTCTGAGAAAGTGTGGCGATTTAGATATGTGGTTGCTATTCATTTGCTATTCTTGGTATTCTTGAACTGTATAGCTCTTGTTAGAATCATGTGCCACAATGCGGTGATCTTCCAACCAGTGCCGCGTGGTCTGGGCCGGGACTGAGGGACGACTGGTGAGGTTTGGCGGCGGGTGGCTGCTGCCGGCGCACGGCTGTACTGCGAGCTGAGCGGCCGCCTCGCCCCGTGCCTTCCCTGCTGCCCGCCTCCACTCGAGCCCTCCATTAGCCCGTCTTATCACCACCATTACCGATAGCTGCTCCATCAGCCCGGTCATCGTTAGGCGCTATCGAAACCTTTTGCCCGCGTTTCCCTACAACTTGTTATGTGCGTTCTGGATACGTCGGACTTATGAGTCTGTCAGCATATAGGTAAACTGTTGTTGACATGGACAACGGGGTCGGCGACTGCGTCCTTGTTATACATACAGCCGTGTGCGCTTGTGTGAATCCTACTGAGAAAGAGAGATGCGGCAGTTTACAGTGGCTAACGATACTCGGGCCGAATGCTGTGATAATAGCTAGTACATTTTTGCTGACATCTGCTGCACTGGAATCAGAGCCACGGATGGCGTCGATATGTTGATGTGGTGGTACTTCAAATGAGGAACTCGATGCGATATTTATTCGGCTCTGCTACTGTGCAGCACCTCCCCAACTATGAAGGCTCGCCGTTTCCTGTGTCTGTCCGGCGTCTCCCGGGCCAGGGCCTGCCGTCCCGCGGGACGGTCCTGTGTGCCCGGCGCCCGCGGCCTGTCTCCGGCCCGGCTGACGGCGGCGCCTGACCTCTGCGGGCGCCGCCGTGCCCGCACGTCTCTGCTGCGCCATTAATGACACGATGAGCGGCGGCGCGCCACCATCGCCTCGGCGCATCAATCACCGGCGGCGATAACGGCGCGCCGCGGCGAAAACAGCGCCCTCCGCTGCACTGCGCCGCGGGGAGAGAGAGAGAGAGAGAGAGAGAGAGAGAGAGAGAGAGAGAGAGAGAGAGAGAGAGAGAGAGAGAGAGAGAGAGAGAGAGAGGCGCGTCCGAGGCCGGCGTCCATTCGGGGGATGCTGAACTGAGCCGCCGCCTCTGGTGACTGCTCTGTTTGTCAGCGATCACGCTCCGATGAGCGCGGCCGCAGACGAAACTGGCGCGTCTCCGTCTCCGCTGCAATAGGCCGGCCGGCCCGGCCCGGCTAATGCAGCGGCCGGAGTCGGCGGCTGTGGGGCGCCGCACTGCTCTGTGGGTGAAGTGATACCAGCTACACCAGTCCGCGTGTGCTGCGGTGCTGATTGGTGGAGGAGCGCTGTGACGGACGGGTTGTGATGCGGCGCTGAGATTACCGCAGGGTGGCACCTGTCGACACTGCAACTACTAACCAGTCAACTGGCCGTGGGGGATCTGCGTAGGAGGGTTCGTGGTTCGGCGTGATGGGTCTCGAGGGAACAGTGCATTGGCGCAGTTTTGGAGCTGCTTTGAGTTCGTTGGCTGGGCGACCTTGAACGTTCGTTAGTGTTGGTGACTTTGAGCGTCCGTTGGTCGGTTAGTAGTTACCTTCAGCTGTTGGCCGGGGGATCTTGGCGTTTTGGTGGTTGGTTGTAAATTAGTGTCTGGTGACTGGCTGACTTTTATTATATTTCGTTCGTTCCCGGTTAATGATAGAAATAGCTTTACTCCCGACTGGCTATCGCTTGTTCGAACTGACTTTACCGAGTTTGAACCGGGCCTGATGAGTGCTGAGGGGCGGAATCTTCCCGGCCTCATTAGGCCAACTTCTCTCCGGCTCTCATTACGGCCAGAAATGCTCACTGGAGCGTACCCAATCTGATAACGTCATCAGACGAGGTATCTGCGGCAGACAGAGTCCCGTGAAATTATCAAAACCTCCAGACCTGGCGAGTGAAGTGGATTCCTTCTTCTACCTTCTACCTTCTTCTTGTACCTTCCTGCGGTCTCTTATTTCCTTGAGGATAGATTTGTCAAGGTTTATAGGAAAGGTGCATCTGCATGACCTCTAGATATGGCATGACATCTACCTTATTAGATTAAATCCAGATCGTATGGCGAATCGACGGCGTCGTGATGTCGGAAGCCGTGAAACGCATTCGTACAGCCACCAACTCGAGCGTGCCGCTGGCCTGGACACTAATACGGATCTTGTCATTGGTCATCCAAGTGGTGGCTGGAAGAATAAACTGTTTCAAATAATTCCAGATAGAGCGCAGCCCTGTATGATATATTGTACGCCTCGCATACAGGACACTAGGACACTATAGTTTTGCTCGTATGTCGGCTATAACCGAGCCATCTTGGAAAATTCGGTACACTTGAGGCGACCATTGAAAAACCAACTCTTTCCCCGGCTATGACCGTCAACTCCCGAGGTCTCAGAACTGAATGTTCTTGCCAACTTCCACCATATGCAGGAAATATGCCAATATGTCTGTCTGCCCCATACAGTCAGAAAATCCCGAAGGTCATAACTATCCGCCTCACTTCCCTTCTGACGCTATTGGCTGCATTTTATGTTTATTGTAGTCTGCCAGGCTCTGGCTTCATAAATATGCCATTCTTTTTAACATCGCGACCGACAGTAATGCGTGGTTTAATAAGTTTTCAATTCTATTTAGACTAAATGAAAAGTTCGCGACAAAATGTAATGCTGCGTTTGAGACAGCTCTAAATAACCTGGATTTATTGGTTTCCTTTCCTGTAGATCGGAGCCAATCAGATGACAAATAGCGTAGTTTATGGTCCAATGAATAAATTTTATGGGATCAGCATACAGAGTGCGCGTCAAATGGCTCAAATTCTATTGTAGAGATGTGACTAAAATTATGTGAAGTGGCTGGAAAATTGTTTTTTTTTTTCTACTCGTATTGCATGGGGCTAGTTACAGAAGTTGAATGTCTTCTGTGTTGGGAGCTGCTTTTATAAAATGTTGTGATTGGGGCAAGTTAGCTAAACTAGCGTGATTTCAGTTAAGCGCCTGTTGAGTGTCGATGCGACGCGATACTATTTCAGTTCCGTGAAACATTGATTAAGCAGGCCTTAACCCTCGCCGGCCGAGGGGGGGGGGCGGGTGCCGCCCCCCCCATAGGGTTTTTTCGCGATAGCTCCGAACACGCTGGCGATAGAGAGCTGAAACTTGGCATACCTGACCTTTGATCCAAGCCGGATCTTTTGACACCAACCGCATTTTTGGGTCAGGTCAGGTCACTGACCTATGACGTCATAAGTGAACCTCTGCACGGTCTTCAGATGTCGCAACTTCGCAACGCCCTCACTGCCAGAGGAGATGTCACAGGGAAATGAAACTTGCAGGATCTAGTATCCATTATGAGTCCCACAACTTGTATATCTCGGATTTTTCCTAAAGGTCATATGAGGTCAGGTCATTTTCGTGACCTCACCATTATAAGTCAATGGGGAAAAATGAAAACTGCTATTCTGGCGCCGGGAACGATCTCCAACTATCTCAAGCACACAGAATCGTGATTTGATGCACTCCTTGCAAGGTTAGATGCGTCACTTTTGCAATGTTGACCTTGCGTGACGTCATTTATGACGTCATCAAGGTCATATTAGTTTTTCGTCAATAACTCTTGATCAAATTGAGCTAGCGAGTCGGGAAAGCCACCAATGGACTCAGGAAGACCTGCCGAATCGAATGATATGCGACATGACCTCTTTCGACCAACTTGGTGACCTGGGGGTGCTGACCTGACCTTGACCTGAGGTCAACACCCCAAGTTGACCTGACCCGGACAAAAAGTATATCATTCGACGCGCCTGAGCGAGACGAACACGATGCTGCCAAAATCGGCGCTCTGCGGCCATTTTTTGCGAAGTTATTCACCAAAAACTGAACCGTACCTTGGGGCACTTGACCTGACCTCAGAGGTCACTGGTTGACCTAGGACCTTAAAATCGGGTACCAATCTCTGCGTCTCGTAACGGCGCACACGCTCGTTTTTTCCGCGACGCGCTAGCTCCACCAGGGGCGAAACGGCGAGGGGGGGTCGTACCCGCCCCCCCCCCCCCCCCCTCGGCCGGCGCGTATGTAGAAAACCAATAGGTCCGGCGAGGGTTAAAGCTCTACTTAAACGCTTGTTAACGTGCTCTGAATGCCACATTAAACTTATCCGGTTCGATTATGAATTGCGTGATACGCAATATTCATCTTGTAATATCGCGATGGCGTAACAATGCGATAGCGTAAATCACTGTTGGTGGTCGGTCCTTTCCCACGCCCTGCTCCGTCGTTCGGCGCCCGGGCAGCGTTCGGTCGATCTTGGCTTCCTGCAGTCCCCCCCCCTCCCTCCTCCCCCAGCCGAGTGCGGGCCGCGCCTCCGCCCCCTCCCCTCCCGCGCCGTCCCCTGAAGGACGCAGCGGGCGGGGAGGGGGGAGGGGTGACCCAGATCCGGCGGCGGGGATCTGGGAGAGGCGACACTGGCGATGATTCATCGGAGCCGTCCCGGTCCCGTGGGACGCCTGCTGGAGCGGTTCGGGGGCGGGACGCCGCCGACTTTGACCGACTGCTGTAGCCGTGTGGCTCCGAAAGGAACGGTCCCACACTTGACCCGATATTGTGTCTGGATGGTGTACTCGAATAATTTTATGCAAGAAATTTAAACTTTTTCAAAACTTTCTATTAAATTTTGCACGTAAGATAAGGACGTCGAAGTGAGCTGTGTGGATGGTGTATGTGGTAGGCACTCTATTTTTACATGCTTGCTTATTGCTGCTGACAGCGTATTGATCAGTTCGGCAGCAGAGTTCAGTGAGACATTCCTGCTGCCAGCTCGGCCGACAGAGTATCGCTCGCCAACGTAACCTTTCGCTGTCATTATCATTTGACTGATGGCAGCTGAGGGCCCTCCGACCCTGGTTACAGACGAGGGCCCTGGCTGCTGACTCTAGCGCCGACGGGGCGCGGTGTCCTCCCGGCGGGACTGTGTGTCATCCCGGCGGGACTGGGTGTCATCCCGGGGGGACTGGGTGCCGTCCTGGGGGACTGGGTGCAGTCCGGGGGGACTGGGTGCCGTCCTGGGGGCGGACTGGGTCAGGTGGAGCTGGAATGGAAGCCTGCCACTGCATGAGTGAAAGCCGTACCTACCGCTGGACCCCGAGGGTTCTCCTACAGGGCGAGGCGCCGGTCCCTGAGGCTGGCCCGGGCCGGCGCGCGGC